>NC_090757.1:3467203-3657203 GCF_036898095.1 Palaemon carinicauda
CGAGTTGTAATGAATGAACCATCTTGTTGGCTTTCGTAAGGGAAGTTCGTGTGACGCACAAACTCGTGAACTTGTTTGGAAGGCAGGGTTAAGAAAAATAACTGAACAATGTGATAAAATGGATTCCGTGTTTTAAGCGTTTACTTATTTACAACCGAATCTATTCTTCGCAGTCTGGGTAAATTTCTTTGGGTTATTTAAGGTGGCCATAAGAATATAAATGAATTGGTGGGAAGTGGTTCTAAGATAGATGGAATTTAGATATGCAAGTGTAAACTAGGGACAAACTAATTTTCCGTCCTTTTGTTTTTTTATCCAAGTTGATATAAATTATTTTTTATTCAATTGTCCAGTCATTGTAGTTATTTAGTGCATTCAAGGCAACCGTGTTACCCCATACGAATGGGAAAAAGGCACGCTAATAGATGATGGATTTTTCGTATTTCTGTTGTTATACGGATTAGGATGTTAAGGAAACACTTATCATTTCCTTTTCTCAGGAATAACTTGGAGAGAGTCTGGAGCCATTGATAGAGCTAGGTATGTAATGGCAAAGAGTTAAGAAAACAAGATGTAACTACATAATTTACGAAGCAAATTGCGGTACCCATCCTGCCACAGATTTCAGTATTTGAGTCTCCTTTCCTCGAGTTCTATTCATCATTGCTCGGTCGTATGTAAATTCCACGAACCAGGATTCTGTTCATCCTGCCACGGACTAGGTATCTGGACCGTGATAGATTCGGGGGTAACGAATCGGGACAAACTTTGAAACGACTCTGATTGTAATGATCAACAATATTTCTTTTAAGAAAAAGCTTAACCACGGGTAATTTGAGCACTTGAGGACGACGTCAACTTTCTTGGTTTTGTAATTTCCAGAACCCACACAAACTGTCCTGGGAATTTCATATTGCATAATCTCCCTATGTTCGTATAAATATTTCCACGTGAATGAATTTAACTGCTTTGCTTTCGATCCTAGTTTGATATAAAGGCAATGAACAGCGTTTATTCGACATTTTACTTAAGCATGCGATAAAACTTATGGTGGAGCCATACCAAAAATACTTAATTAATTTCCATTTGATTTGTTTTTTGGAACGTTTTCCCAAATTCAAACTTCTAAATTTTGAAAGGCTAATATTGAGATATATCGAAGAAAATTTGTCTTGTGCATCAGCCTCTCTCTCTCTCTCTCTCTCTCTCTCTCTCTCTCTCTCTCTCTCTCTCTCTCTCTCTCTCTCTCTCTCTCTTTGTAAGCGACTTCGGCCATTTCAACAATAAGTAGTGCTCAAAAGGGAGAAATAATAGTAAAAGATCTATATAATTTTGATACTAATTAATAAATACCGGAGAATTGTGTAGTTTTGGTAAAAGTTTCATATCAAATAACTGATGAAAAGGAGTCTCATAATTTGAGATACTGAGAAACCTTTTTGAAGCGCATGACTTATATCAGTGTTAACTTTACGTGGTTTTAGTAATTCGTTCTAAACGAAACTCTTGCTTTGTAGGTCTTACCGTATTTCGAACACAAAAAACACTGTCTCAATATATAATCAATAAACTTTATGGAACTAAGATATCACAACATTTTAGAAGAAAATAGTTTATAATTGAGAACTTAGTAAAAAGTTGGTAATGAAATAATTTAACATTCCGTGAAAATGAGGGTTTTAGATACACTGAATCCTATTAATTTTTTTTTTTCAGGAAGCTCGTGTTCTCGAAGAATCCAGAGCGGACTCACAACCTCTTACAGAAGCATCCAAGGATTTGTGTAGTTATGTTCAAAGGGCTTGTTGCTGTTCAAGTTCAACAGTACAACGTGCAATTATCGGATGGTGATGGCCCAGTTTACTTCTATAGTGTTGTTATCCTGTCAACTTATAATAGATAAACTTTATTCTCTTATCTATGAAAAGGTTAACGTATCATTAGTATACCATTTCATATTAAAATAGCAGCAATCGAAAACTTTTAATTTCATCTTCATTGCTCTTAATAAACTTCTTAATTTTTTTTTTATTTATCAATGTTTTTTTTTTCTTTCATTCAGTGTAAATAGTCACCGTATCTCAACTACCAAGACATATGTTAATAACATGCATTTTAACCAAAAGGCTTTGACTTTGACCACTGTTCAGAGGTATCAATGCTGTCGTTTCCCTGTAGCCTATATTGTGCATGCTGAAATGGATATTAATGTTTTCTTATTTTCAGGGAAGTATGCTCCAGATTCCAGAGTGAAAATCCATATTGTGATCTGAATGTCTATAAAGATATTTTAAGTTACCGAGGTAATTTGTGGTAACCTACTGAATGTTGAGAAGAAACTAAATGATTTTTGTAAGTATAATGTTGACAGTTTAATTGAATTGTATTCCTGGTAGGCTAGTCTTAATTTTTGTTCTGCTAGACACTTGTTGGCAGGAAAAACGGATTTTGAGCGAAGCGAAAAATCTATTTTTGGGCGAGTTATCCATGAAGTCCTGATGGAAGGTTCCTATAGTAGCTTCCTAAGGGTATATATGACTACAGTGGATATTCCCTGAGAATTAAACCAAAGGTTATCACAGAATTCTAATTTCTGGCGCGAGTACCCTAAAGGTTTCCCTTTAGGATATCGTATATCAACAGGGGACGTATGCTTTGACACGCCACAAGGCTATCTGCACCCCTCACAGCGTTTACGCTTCGAGGGGGAAAGGTGGCGAGATAACTGAGGAGCCGTTCCAAAGTTATCCTCCGTTACTGCTACGGTACCTCGCGACGTAAACAAACGGCAGCCATAGCTGTCTGCCATACCAAAATCTAGCGATCTACCAGCCTCCACGATACAGTATAGCAGGGAGGGGCCTGGCAGGCTGAACTGGAACAGTAGGGCGGGTCCATCAGGATGTCATGGCTATCTCACCCAAAAATAGATTTTTCGCTTTGCTCAAAATCCGTTTTTTGGGCTCAAGCCATGACGTCCTGATAGAAGTGTACCAGAGAATTAGTGTATCGGGGTTTTTCCCCATTTCAAGTGCCTTCTACTTCATATTACTTTGGTCTGGTGACCATAGAGACCGTGACATCTCTGTTATATGTCACTACTAGTGGCATAACAATGACATGGCTTCCTGCCCCCCTGGCAGGGAGGTCCTGTTTGGACAAAAGGAATATCTCTAAGTTCCCTAATGAAGATAAACTCACCTGGATGCAAAGATCGTGTCTGTCTCGTGGACAGATCAGAAGGTAATATTTATGTAGGAACAATATTTCACTGATTGGTGAGCATATTTCAGACAGGAGATTTATTATACATAATATAACAATGAGATTAGTGGCAAAGAAAACAGTAACAGCAATTTATTTTCATATGGAAAAGGCGAAATAAGATGCATATGGTAAATAAAATATCTATTTTATTCAAGAAATTGCAAAATTAAAGTAAGGTAATTATTTACAATAATATAAATGAATAATGGACATAGGTTATGAGTTGACAGACGATAGTGTGGAATCTGAAAGGGAAAAAATTATTGCCTTTATACACAAGTTCCGGGAGGAATGAAAGTCTGTTTTAAAATCACTATACACTTCATGTCAAGGAACATATGACACACGTGTGAGAATATGTCACTTTACCTTGGGGAAGAACAGTCCAAATGTGACACTGTCACCTGAAATCACTGTATCGCACTAGGGTCAATACAGGCACCCGTTGAGTTAGTCCCGAAATATAACTGTTCTACGCAGCACTAAACGGCAAGTTTCATTACACTATCTGCTGCTACCACGAATCCCTTGATTTCGTGCACCTGCTTCGCAGAGTGTCTGAAGAACACTCTAGATGATTTCCAGCCTGTGAATGATCGGAGGCTTTCGAAATCCATTCCTTGGAAGAAATTCAGGGAATAGGCGACTTTCCTAGGATCATGACCTGCGGGTGTACTGTCAGGATCCGCTCTGCGAATAAAGTAGGTGATTTTCGCCATTAGTTGTTTAAGTGACAGGTCGCTACCCAATGTTTCTCCTTTAACAAGTTGTCCTCCGCCAAAGTCTGAAGTTCTTCGAAGATAAACCTTGAGACTCTCCACTGGGCATAGACATCTTCCTTCAGAGGGCAGATTCTCCAGGGTCCCTATCTCTTGGTGGGGGAGTTCGTTTTTGGCGAGAAACGTAGGGTCAGGGAAGAGGGTAAGTTCCCCTGTTTTGGCGAACTGTATCTGGCCCTCCTCTCTTGATAATGCCACTATTTCACTGACTCGAGCTCCCGATGCGAGAGCAAAAATGAAAATTACTTTTTAAGTAGTCTTTCAGAGGGCAAGATTTGTTGTCCAAGTTAGAGGCAAAATTAAACCCCTTATCCAGAGACCAGGTGATGGGTCTCGGTGGAGGTGCAGGACGGAGTCTAGCACATGCCTTCGGGAGTTTGTTAAAGATCCCGTTGGACAAATCTATTTGGAAGGCGTACAGTAGTGGTCTAGTCAAGGTCGATTTACAAGTGGAAATCATATTGGCTGCCAAGCCTTGTCCATGAAGGTGAATAAAGAAGGACATGCAAAAATCTACTGAGATTTCTGTAGGATTTTTTGCCTTGACAAAGGACACCTATTTCTTCCAGGATGATTCGTATTGCCTTCTGGTAGACTTTTTGTATTCCTCTAGGAAGTCTATACTTTTCTTCGGGATACCAAACCCTTTCTTAACGGCTAGGGATAGAAAATCATGAGATTAGACTTTCTTTGATGAATCGAAGATGGTCGACTTCTGGACCTGTTGGGAGAGAACTGGGCCCGGCAGAGGGATCAGCTTGGGCTGTAGCTCCAGAACTATGGGAAACCAGTTGCTCCGGGGCCACTTGGGAGCCACTAGGGCTGCTGTTCCCTTGAAAGTTCTCAGCTTGGAGAGAACTTTCAGCAGAAGGTTGGGTGGAGGGAACAGGTAAATCTTGGACCATCTGTTCCAGTCCAGGGACATGGCGTCCACTGATTCTTCCTTGGGGTCCTCGTAAGGGGCCACATAACGAGGAAGTTGTTTGTTGTTGCTTGTCGCGAAGAGATCGATCTGTAGTTCCGGGACTTGATGAGAGATGGAGAATGATCATGCATCCAGGGACCATTTCGACTCGATGGGGCTTGTCCTCGATAGAGCGTCCGCCGTCACATTGCGGAATCCTTGTAGGTGAACTGCAGACAAGTGCCATTTCTTTCTGTCCGCCAGGCGGAAGATGGGTAATAGCACTTGGTTTAGGTGGGGCGATCTCGAGCCCTGATGGTTGAGACATCAAACTACTACAGAGCTGTCCAGAGTTAGACGAATGTGTATCGAAGGACGCGGAGATAATTTCTTCAGAGTGAGAAGAACCGCCATGGCCTCTAAGATGATATGAAACTTCTTGAACAGGGGAGACCATGTTCCTTGAACTTGTCGTTGATGGGAGTGACCCCCCCAACCCTCCAGAGAAGCGTCCGTGTGGATGTTGATCGACGAAGGTGGAGGTTGAAGAGGGATGGATCTTTTCAAGGTCCTTGCTTCTGACTACGGTCTTAGAAGTGAACGAAGCCTGTTCGGTAGGGGTCTTTTGAGATCTCTTCGGGCAAGGGATGCGTTTCGTCTCCAGACTCCTGAGGCATCCTTTAGCTGTGCTCGTAGCACTGGGTTTGTCACCGAGGCGAACTGTAGGGAGCCAAATACTTGCTCCTGCTGTCGTCTTGAGATCCGTTTGGATTTGAGAAGTCTTTTGACACCCGGTTATTTCCTTCCTTTTCTTCAGTGGGATGGAAAGGCGGTGTGACTGAAAATTCCAGTGGATTCCCAACCATTGGAACTCCTGAGCTGGAGAGAGGCGAGATGACTTGGTGTTTATTTTGAAACCCAGATGTTCCAGGAACTGGGTCACCTTTCTGCAGGCTCGCAAACAGTCTTCTGGTGATGTCGACCAGACCAGCCAATCATCGAGGTAGGCCATCACCTGGATGCCCTGGAGGCGTAGCTGGTGGACGATTGTGTCTGCTAGCTTGGTGAACATTCTTGGAGCCACTTTGAGCCCGAAGGGCATGGCCCTGAAGGCGTAGCTGCTTCTGTGGAGCCTGAATCCTAGGTAGGATGAAGCGTGGTGGTTCATTGGGATGTGCCAATAGGCGTCCGCCAGGTCTATTGAAACAGTGTAGGCCTTGTGAGGCAGTAGGGCTCTTATCTGTTGAAGAGTCAGCATCCTAAATTTGTTGTTCACCATGAACTTGAGGGGGGAAAAGTCGAGAATGACTCTGAGCATGTCTGAGTCTTTCTTGGGAACACAAAACTGTCTTCCCTGGAACATGGTAGACTTTACCCTCTTGATTACCTTCTTGTTCAAGAGTTCTAGGACATATTCTTCCAAGAAAGTGGCTGAGTCTTCCTCCCACCGGAAGCACTTCTGGTTTCCCGAGGGTTTGCCCCCTCGGCCGCTAGCTCCCCTCCCTCCCCTGCCCCTGGAGGGACGGCGAGAGGAGTCTCTGCCAGAGCCTCTACCTCTGGGACGAAAGGTAGTGGATTGTCGCTCGTAGGCAGTAGTGAAGACCGGTGATTGCGACACCACCGGCTGGGGGACCAACTGAAGGGTCTGTCGTGGCTGTGCCACTACTTGGGGAGTAGCGGGAGCCGGAAACTGGCGTTTTGGTTGGCGCTGCTGGGGCCTAGGTTTGGATGATTTCCTCTTAGGCTGTAGGCCTTCATCCTGAGAGGACTTTCTTTTGCGGGACATGCCCCACTTACTGAGAAGGTTCCGGTTCTCAGTGGCGGCTTTGTCCACAATCTCTTTCACCAGAGCCGACGGGAAGAGATTCTTGCCCCAGATGTTGGAGGAGATTAGTTTTCGGGGTTCGTGTTTTACTGCCGCTTTGGCAAACACGAACTCTCTACAGGCTCTCCGGGCCTTAATGAAGCTCTATAAGTCCTTCATCATGGTCACTAGGTGGGTCTTGGCGAGAACCATATATAGGTCTGGGACCCTAACATCCCCGGCCATAACTTCAAGTTGAACCTGATGGGATAGGGAGGCGGCTAGCCTCTCCTTGGTGTCCTGCTCCCGACGAATAAGGTGGTCATTCAGCTTGGGAAGATCTTCGTTAAACTGACGACCAGCGATGTCAGGCTCCAGTTTCCCAACCGTAAAGGTAAACTGGATGTCTTTCCAGAATCTATTGTCGGGGGGAAGGGCGAGGGAGAGAGGCCTACACTCCTCCAGGGTAGGGCAGGGCTTTCCTTCCTCCACCACCTTGATGACCGCATGGAAGGCCTTCTCCACAAAGGGAAAGTTCGTGGTACAGGGAGCAAGAAAGGACAGGTGTTTCTTGCTCAATGCCGGCATCTTTGAGTTGGTGAAACCTCGGCTCTTGAGGCAGTCGGCCGGCATGGCTTTGGCTTTTTAGTGATCGAACACGATTACTTCTTTGGGTTTGGTCTCCTCCTTGGAGGCCGGCTCGGACCTGAGTCGGACTTAACAGTCCGGATAAGCCTCGAAGTTGGGGAAGAATTCCACTTCTTCTAGGGGGATGGTGCCCAGCTGGTCATTAATAAAGATTTTGCCAGTTGTAACTGGCATATGCTCGGCATACCTCCAGGGGTTAGACTCCAAGCAGGGGGGGAAGATCCTTAACCGAGATCTTTTTTGGTTGCTTCCAACCTATGAAATGGCGTTTGGGCTCCTCTTGGTTCCTATGGAGCCTTTCGTCCATCAGTGCCACCAGCGCCTGGATTGCATCTTCAGTGGCTGGTAGCACGGGCAGCGAGGCGGCAGAGGTAGAGGGGACTGGCTCCTCGACCACGAGAGGAGCTACCGAAGATGCTTGGGCGACCTCGCCCTCTGAATCAGGGAACTCCACCTGATCCTCATCTTCCTCCAGGTCCTCGCCCATGAGGGTCCTCTCGGTGTTGTCGGACACTTACGACATCTTCTCGACCTCGTCTAGGTGACATTTTCGGAGCGCGGCCGAAACGTCGGGTTCAATCACAAGTTGAACACAGGGAATCTCATCCCGGGGGATCACAGAATCTGCTGAAGCTCTTAGGAAAAGCAGCGCCCTCATCTTCTCATCGAGGAGATAAGGCCCGGTGGCGTTCTTTTGGAAACCACACACCCACCTGTGCAGTTTCTTTCGAGCGTTGTCCCTGGCTTCCGCAGACGGGGGGTTATCGAACGCCTCATCAAGAAGGCCTTTGCAGATGGAACAGGGCTGCGGATTCCAATACTCTAGATTCCTTTTCTTTGCTGCACATGGGGCGTGGGTCCGGCACGCCAGATGCCCGTAGAAGTCCGGGGGGCGAACTCCGCAGAAGGAGCTCTCGCACTTCATGTACTCCTCCAGTAAAAGAAAGAGACATTGAGTACATGGAAGGCATAAGCTACGACTTACATTAATCTTAAAGAAAGATTTATGTAGATACTTATAAACTATAAAATTAATTTCATTACGAGCTCAGGATAGGTGAGCTAGAAAGGAAGTAGGAAGACACATACTTGTGAGTCCCGTCCAGCCAATTACCAGGATCTTTCCTGTAGTCAATACCTTAGGACCTATAGAGTTCTAAGGGAGGGAAGAGCATCCAGTTGGGTGAGCCAAGCATAGGCTTCCATTACCAGGAATTGATTACAGAGGTGAAGACCTGAGGTCATTCAGATCCAAGGGAGAAAGAGGGGGGAAAATAGGATAAACCCCCTTCTTTTGGGATTAGTCCCGGCAAGAGACTGCACTAAGAGGTACAGAGTATGCTGGCAAGTTTTACTGTACAACCGTATACAATAGTCGCCGTTTAAAGGTATGAAATACCAGAGAAAGAGCGGCTAGACCATCTGGCTACATGATAGTGACTGCCGGCATAGGTCCGGCAGCTGAAGGATGGCTGCTTGTCGGTCGTAGGCCGCGGCTAGTAATGCCGGCAGACCGACGGCAGGCCGGAGGCCTGTCTGGCGTGGTGAATCCATCCATGTCCACGCGTTAAGCGGCAGCGAGATAGGAAACACTAGAGAAAAAGGCGATCGCCGGCAGACCTGGCGGAAGAGCACAGCTAATCCCACCACTCTCCCCAGAGGAGGAGTTGTAGGACAGCGGACAGAGGTGTGAAGGCAAGCCAACACAAAGGGATAGAGTGGGGAGGGGGATAGGGGTCCTTAGAGAGAGTAGAAGGGGTGGTTACAACCCTTACACTCCCAAGGGGTGGGGGATTCTGTTGGGTGCCAGCCCGACTGGGCAGTAGAGAACGCTCTCTAGCCCAGGGAGGGCTAGCTCAGATCAGGTAAAGCACTAGTGTACTGTCCTAAACTATAATAAAGCAGAATCCCCCAAGGCTTAACCTAAACCAGGAAAACCATTCTCTTAGGTTAGGGAGGGCCGGAGAAGGACAAATCGCTAGGCTGCAGGGAGGAAGGAACGTGTCCCAATCAAGTGCAGTCTAAGGGGAAAGGCATAGCCTTTCCACCTTCAGCCCCGGTCAAAACCTTAAAGAGAAGACTTTCTCTTAAGGTGGGTCAAAACCTTAAAGAGAAGACTTTCTCTCAAGGTGGACTGGGGTGAACGATAGGTACTCTGGGGTTCTGTCCGATCTCACGCCATGAACAATGGCAGGGAGGAGGGAAGAACAGCCTAGCCTAACCTACTCTAATTCAATTCTGGGTAAGATAGCTAGGGTAAGCATAGCTACCCAGAGGGGGGTTACCCGCAGGTAATAGGGGAGATAAGGAAGCATACAAGGGCCCCAACGTTGGGTTCGGGGAGTGCATCTATGAAGGACCACGCCTGATCCCTTGTATGGTCCCTAGAAGGCGAAAATACGTGTGCAACACTGAATCTTGTATGTAAAAATGCCTATATCTTCATTTAAACTAATCACTAGGAACACTTAAGAACACTTATTATATCATGCAGGAAGTAAACATGAACACTAGGCATCGGGCCTAGGGAAAGGCTAGTAGGCTAGCATGGGGGTCGGCTAACTGATTTTGCCGAAGAATACTATTGGCATAATATAACTAATTCCTAGCTATGAAGACTAAATAACTAATAAAATTAAATTAGTTATGAAACCGGGAGGGCTGTTCTGGCTAACTAGCTAAAGTATGCGAAGTAAACAGCAGCGTCCTAACATGACGCCTCCGGTCAAGGCACAGCTCTGCCACAAAATACAAGATTTAAGGATAAAAAATCGTTACTTTACGGCCAGAGCTTATTTAAACAATACAAGAACATGGTACTCAACTTTCCAGAAGGTGAGGCTGAAGGTTGCGACATGGACGACAAAAATCGATCACTGGGAAAAAAACAAACTTAGATCGCTACAAGGAAAGGAATCAGGACGGACGTGACGTCACACAGTATGGCGGATGGCTATGGCTGCCGTTTGTTTACGTCGCGAGGTACCGTAGCAGCGACGTAGGTGGATAACTTTGGAATGGCTCCTCAGGTATCTCGCCACCTTTCCCCCTCGAAGCGTAAACGCTGTGTGGGGTGCAGATAGCCATGTGGCGTGTCAAAGCATACGTCCCATGTTGATATACGATATCCTAAAGGGAAACCTTATGGGTACTCGCGCCAGAAGTTAGAATTCTGTGATAACCTTTGGTTTAATTCTCTGGGAATAACCACTGTAGTCATATATACCCTCAGGAAGCTACTATAGGAACCTTCCATCAGGACGTCATGGCTTGAGCCCAAAAATTTATCTATGAATTCTTTCGTTAATAGTTTTTTTCCATGCTACTATACTCAATTTTTTTTTAATGAGTCGCAGTTGCACCGACTCGCAGCGGTGCCCTTTTAGCTCGGAAAAGTTTCCTGCTATCTGATTGGATAGAATTATCTTGTCCAACCAATCAGCGATCAGGAAACTTTTCCGAGCTAAAAGGACACAGCTGCTAGTCTGTGTAAATCTGCCTCGCTAAAAAGAATTAACTATAGATATCAAAATAAGGCATAATTGATACACCACAAAACATTAATGAACTTTATATGGATATGATGATAGTAATGTGAAAATCTACTTTTGCTTTTAATATAAAATAATACTGACTTTTGGACAGTGTCATTATTGTAGTAACTAAAATGTATTTGGCTTTCATTCCTTTGTTTCATAAACATTGGAGTTTGTTAATGTCAAAAAATCTTTTTGGGCCATCTTTGAGCAAATGTGTGTTCCAAATTTATATTTACATTGTTAAAATAATTAGTTGGACTGAAAACTTTTATGTAATTATACTAGCTTTATTTTTAGAAGATGCCGTCAGGATTACCTTAAAATGCATAGTAGTGATATATTCTATATAAAGAGAATTTAAAAAAATCTTGCAAAAACTTTAATTTTGTTACCTAAAGCTGTGATATAACTCTTATTTTGGGTTCCACTGTGCACATCATATTGATGTCTGACAACATTTCCTAATAAGAATGTCTAATGCTAGTGTAGCTTGTATCATTCTACGGATTTTGGTGGAAAAAGGTGAAAAATACATTATTATAAACTTTGGGATACAATAAAGGTGCCGCAAGACCTAATACCCCACCTCACCTAACCTGACCTAACCTAACCTAGTACTTCCCAGCTCGCAAATAGTCCGGGGGACAAGGCCCCTGAACCCCCTTTCCCAGGTCACAGACCTAGCTGGGAGCAGAACCCCCTACCCAAGTCACAGACCTAGCTGGGGGCAGAACCTCCTACCCAAGTCACAGACCTAGTTTGGGGCGGACCCCCCTACCCAAGTCACAGAATTAGCTGTTGAGCAGAACCCCCTACCCAAGTCACAGACTTAGCTGTTGAGCAGAACCCCCTACCCAAGTCACAGACCCAGCTGGGAGCAGAACCCCCTACCCAAGTCACAGACTTAGCTGTTGAGCAGAACCCCCTACCCAAGTCACAGACCCAGCTGGGAGCAGAACCCCCTACCCAAGTCACAGACCCAGCTTGGGGTGGACCCCCTTACCCAGGTCACAGACCTAGCTGCGGGCAGACGCCCCCCTACCCAGGTCTCATGAAAGAACAGGAGTGAATCGTTGAATGTCAAAAAATAAATGGAGAATATCTTGGGAGCATAGATGCTAATATTTTGTGGAATTTTCCATGAATATATTGTGTTAGAAAATAATGTAAAAAGAAAAATCCAGTTTAGCTATTGTTTATTGATTCCCCAATAAATTTTCTCTATCCAAAACTTGGGTAGGATACAAGCTAGACTTGGTAGGAACAAGAAGTACAGTATGGGTAGGCTACAGGCTACACTAGCACCGAATGCCTGGTAATACACATCTAAAGATTAACCCTCATCAATCGGTGGGCTTAAAGTACCTTTGTATTTCCAAGTGAAACCTCATGGTTTTTACCTAACTTGACTAGGGTGCTGAAATATCCCAAATCCATAAAACCAGTCCAACTAATAACGAATAATCTAGGATAAAATTATGAATGATAGTCTGAATTTAAGGGTACAGTATCAGTATTATAATCTCGATTACACCCTACACTATTGTGAAATTGTAAGAATTGGTCCTAATTCTAGTAGCTAGAGGAGACAGAATATGCATAGAAAGGGGTAAAATTTGCTAACAGGTGTGAATATCCTATGGTATCAGACATGTTTATAAAATTTTTGAGGTCAAAAGAGTGAAAGACTTAAGTGGACTGAGGAATTAAGAGTTAAAACTGTAGAGTTTATATAAAGGGCAGTATGTATATTTTATCAAATATTTTAGAAAATGTCTTTCTTTTAACTATAGTACTGTATTTACATAAAAATTTTGGTGAATGTATTATGAGTAATCTATCTCTCCCTAGGAATTTGGGGTACTTTGGTAGGAGCAGCCATCTGAAACTCATTTCGGCATAAGCAACCAGAAATTGCCATTCATCATAATCTTGTCAACTAATCTTTAAATGGGATGTCTTTTTCTGGTAGTCTTTTCAACGGTGACATCATGAAATTTTCCATCTGCTTGTGTAATGACATGAAACCAGGATTTTCTTGGATACTGTTGAAAGAAAAAAGGTTAGTCTGGCTCATTTTCATTTTTACTAATACTGTACAGGTATACTAAAAAAAAAAAATGACAGACCAGAAGAATTTGGTGTTAAGGATTTGGTCTTGCATTGCTAGTTTAAGTATTAAATACTGTGTCACTATTCCTAGTTAGTGGTGATTAGCTTTTATTATTCAGTAGTGATGAGCCCATTTGTTTTTAATAGAAATTAAAGTAGCTAAATTTGATATCTAGTAAGCCATGTTTCCATGGCAATTTAAAGTACAAAGCACAGTATTGCAATTACTAAAATACTTTTAAAATGCAGAATAAGAACTTATCAGTGCTAGGTATGTTTATTTTAATGATACTTTTATTCTGTCTGTATATTTATATTTTAGGTATTTGTTTCCCATTTGCATGTTTAATCATCACAATTTAATTATTAAGACATTTTGCATGGTTATCTTGTAATAACTTTTGATAGGTAACCCTTTTTATTTATCGCACTCAGCATTTTATGGAAAATCAACTGTACCACACATGACATCCTTTACTGTTCAGGTACTATGTCGTATTGTCCAAATCCATAGGTACTGTGTGTGTTTTCCACTACAACTATGGAATAGTCTTCCTGGGTGTGCCCTGAACATTACTGATTAAATAGTTTATAGTTACTTAAAACTTGATGCTTTCCAAATTTAGATGCGATATACTAGCAATGGCAGTATTTCTGCATGATTTTGCTTAGTAAGTTCTTACCTTATTTTGATTTGTCTAAATATCCCATGTACTGATTTGACTAGGTATATATGTCTATAACAATAATAGACAAAGACAATGTCAAATTTTACATCTATGACAATATGACCAAAGTTTGATAAATAATTTCAGCTGGCTGCATGCAGATGAAGGTATACCTTGACTTGGAAATTAGTTATCTCGGTTTGATAACTTTGGGCAGATCTTCTAAAAAGAGTTCATACTGTACTATGAAAAATTATTTATCCATGCATAACCTACTGCATATTTCTACAAATCTTGCTGCTTGTGATTAATTTAAGATTCTTTCTTTTTTCTCCAGCTCCCAAGTTGTTCTTATCTTGACTACTGTTCCGAAATCCAGAGCTTAAAAAAAACAGAGTAACTCTACAATTCACATGATTATTAACAGTAGGATAAATTCTACGGTAAGTTTATATACATGTAGCTTTCATTGTAAAAGGAATTTGAAATATGGTTCGTTCCAACTCTAAAAAAAACCAATTCATCCTTTTTGGTTTGTTATAACTCGGGAAAACCCTTTCGTCCTTTTTCGATTGTTCCAACTCAAAAAAGAAAGAAAAGCCTTTCGCCCTTTTTTGTTTGTTCAAATCAAAAAAAACCTTTTCGTCCTTTAATCAGAAGTATGGCTTAAGCACTTAAAATTGCAAACGAGGTACAGTATAGTTAAACTAGTGGCTAGTGGTGTGTCAAAGCTTCACGCACTGGGTCTTCTTGATTTCTGCTCCAAGCAGTAAATGCTTCCATGTGCTCCTGCCCTTTCTGATTCTGGCTAATAATTTCTTTAATTTCTTTGCTGTGTGAATGTTACCAAAATAGATATTGCAAAATAAGATTAATGTTGAAGGTTGCTGGTGACCCTCCTGTATGTTTGCTTTGCAAAGGCATGACTGTTTGCAGTAATTACTGTAGCGACAGCTGTTCTTTGCCACCCTTGCAGTGGGAAGAGATTACAGTACAATGAAAAAAAAAAAGTGATAAGGAGGATTATTTACGGTCGGCTTTGAGAAAAAGTCTAGTACCAGTATCTTTTATTATTTCTTTTCAGGCTTAGCCTTTGGTAAGTGCATGTGTGGGGAGGAGACATTGGATCACATCTTGGTGGGGGCACAGTAGTACCCCCTTCCACCTAGTGAATGGAGTAATACTTTGCTTTTTGGCATTTGTTAACCTGTAACATTGCAGACTGATGATGACTACTGTCATCTGCCATGGACATTATTGGTAGTATGTCTGTAGAAAAGCAGAGTGAGGGTTAGGCAACCACTGGTACTCGAAAGTCAAATCTCTTGTTGATGCCCCCAACTCCTGTGACATCTGTGACTGTGAGGGAGGATGATTTTCCAGCTATGGATTCTACAGAGGTTCCTGTTTCTGTTGATATCAGTGTGACATCTTCCTCCTCAATTGTATGCCCAGACCTCAACTGGGATCAAGATGTGATGAAGATTGGTAAGGGAAGAAAGTATAGTTGCTACTCCTCCTCAGTTATTCTTCCTCATTCTGTTCCTCATCTCATTCTGATGCTGCTACTTCTAATTTGAAGAGGAAAAAGTAGCTCATGAGCAATCTCTCAAAATTTGATAGATACAGTGTGTTACCAGCTACTAACCCTGCAAGGAAAGGTAGCTAGGCTTGGGTAATGGACCCCAGGCTCCTTCTATCAGGCCAAGCACTGGTAGTACCACTCATATACACTGACGGTTGGGTGGTTGTGAACCATCACCCACTCTCCTCATTTGAGGACATAGTCTATCACTTGTTCTCAAGATACTCGGGTGTCTTGATTTTCTGTCTTCTGCACATGTGAATGTGAATAAGTGGTGAAGGGAGCCAATGAATGGTCTCCATGCTGGGATGAGTGATAGGACATCCCATCATTGTACTCTTTATTGGAAAGACAATCCTTGGGCTCGTGACAGCTGGCTATCTTTGTCCTCATTACACTCTGGCTAGGGGAGAAGGATCCTATGTGCACGAGCAGTCGGGAGTGTGATTGCCTAGCTGTTTTCCATGCCCTTGTAGGGAGTTTCCTAAGGACATGTACAATTGGGTAGAAGACCAGTTAACCACTGAGGACCGCTTCTGACGATGCATGAGTATAGAAAAGGCTCCTTTCTACAAATCTTGCTGCTTGTGATTAATTGAAGATTCTTTCTTTTTTCTCCAGCTCCCAAGTTGTTCTTATCTTGACTACTGTTCCGAAATCCAGAGCTTAAAAAAACAGAGTAACTCTACAATTCACATGATTATTAACAGTAGGATAAATTCTACGGTAAGTTTATATACATTTAGCTTTCATTGTAAAAGGAATTTGAAATATGGTTCGTTCCAACTCTAAAAAAAACCAATTCATTCTTTTTGGTTTGTTATAACTCGGGAAAACCCTTTCGTCCTTTTTCGATTGTTCCAACTCAAAAAAGAAAGAAAAACCTTTCGCCCTTTTTTGCTTATTCAACTCAAAAAAAACCTTTTCGTCCTTTAATCAGAAGTATTGCTTAAGCACTTAAAATTGCAAACGAGGTACAGTATAGTTGAACTAGTGGCTAGTGGTGTGTCAAAGCTTCACGCACTGGGTCTTCTTGATTTCTGCTCCAAGCAGTAAATGCTTCCTTGTGCTCCTGCCCTTTCTGATTCTGGCTAATAATTTCTTTAATTTCTTTGCTGTGTGAATGTTACCAAAATAGATATTGCAAAATAAGATTAATGTTGAAGGTTGCTGGTGACCCTCCTGTATGTTTTCTTTGCAAAGGCATGACTGTTTGCAGTAATTACTGTAGCGACAGCTGTTCTTTGCCACCCTTGCAGTGGGAAGAGATTACAGTACAATGAAAAAAAAAAAAGTGATAAGGAGGATTATTTACGGTCAGCTTTGAGAAAAAGTCTAGTACCAGTCTCTTTTATTATTTCTTTTCAGGCTTAGCCTTTGGTAAGTGCATGTGTGGGGAGGAGACATTGGATCACATCTTGGTGGGGGCAGTAGTACCCCCTTCCACCTAGTGAATGGAGTAATACTTTGCTTTTTGCCATTTGTTAACCTGTAACATTGCAGACTGATGATGACTACTGTCATCTGCCATGGACATTATTGGTAGTATGTCTGTAGAGAAGCAGAGTGAGGGTTAGACAACCACTGGTACTCGAAAGTCAAATCTCTTGTTGATGCCCCCAACTCCTGTGACATCTGTGACTGTGAGGGAGGATGATTTTCCAGCTATGGATTCTACAGAGGTTCCTGTTTCTGTTGATATCAGTGTGACATCTTCCTCCTCAATTGTATGCCCAGACCTCAACTGGGATCAAGATGTGATGAAGATTGGTAAGGGAAGAAAGTATAGTTGCTACTCCTCCTCAGAGTTATTCTTCCTCATTCTGTTCCTCATCTCATTCTGATGCTGCTACTTCTAATTTGAAGAGGAAAAAGTAGCTCATGAGCAATCTCTCAAAATTTGATAGATACAGTGTGTTACCAGCTACTAACCCTGCAAGGAAAGGTAGCTAGGCTTGGGTAATGGACCTCAGGCTCCTTCTATCAGGCCAAGCACTGGTAGTACCACTCATATACACTGACGGTTGGGTGGTTGTGAACCATCAACCACTCTCCTCATTTGAGGATATAGTCTATCACTTGTTCTCAAGATACTCGGGTGTCTTGATTTTCTGTCTTCTGCACATGTGAATGTGAATAAGTGGTGAAGGGAGCCAATGAATGGTCTCCATGCTGGGATGAGTGATAGGACATCCCATCACTGTACTCTTTATTGGAAAGACAATCCTTGGGCTCGTGACAGCTGGCTATCTTTGTCCTCATTACACTCTGGCTAGGGGAGAAGGATCCTATGTGCACGAGCAGTCGGGAGTGTGATTGCCTAGCTGTTTTCCATGCCCTTGTAGGGAGTTTCCTAAGGACATGTACAATTGGGTAGAAGACCAGTTCACCACTGAGGACCGCTTCTGATGATGCATGAGTATAGAAAAGGCACCTTTCTACAAATCTTGCTGCTTGTGATTAATTGAAGATTCTTTCTTTTTTCTCCAGCTCCCAAGTTGTTCTTATCTTGACTACTGTTCCGAAATCCAGAGCTTAAAAAAACAGAGTAACTCTACAATTCACATGATTATTAACAGTAGGATAAATTCTACGGTAAGTTTATATACATGTAGCTTTCATTGTAAAAGGAATTTGAAATATGGTTCGTTCCAACTCTAAAAAAACCAATTCATCCTTTTTGGTTTGTTATAACCCGGGAAAACCCTTTCGTCCTTTTTCGATTGTTCCAACTCGAAAAAGAAAGAAAAACCTTTCGCCCTTTTTTGTTTGTTCAACTCAAAAAAAACCTTTTCGTCCTTTAATCAGAAGTATGGCTTAAGCACTTAAAATTGCAAACGAGGTACAGTATAGTTAAACTAGTGGCTAGTGGTGTGTCAAAGCTTCACGCACTGGGTCTTCTTGATTTCTGCTCCAAGCAGTAAATGCTTCCATGTGCTCCTGCCCTTTCTGATTCTGGCTAATAATTTCTTTAATTTCTTTGCTGTGTGAATGTTACCAAAATAGATATTGCAAAATAAGATTAATGTTGAAGGTTGCTGGTGACCCTCCTGTATGTTTGCTTTGCAAAGGCATAACTGTTTGCAGTAATTACTGTAGCGACAGCTGTTCTTTGCCACCCTTGCAGTGGGAAGAGATTACAGTACAATGAAAAAAAAAAAGTGATAAGGAGGATTATTTACGGTCGGCTTTGAGAAAAAGTCTAGTACCAGTCTCTTTTATTATTTCTTTTCAGGCTTAGCCTTTGGTAAGTGCATGTGTGGGGAGGAGACATTGGATCACATCTTGGTGGGGGCACAGTAGTACCCCCTTCCACCTAGTGAATGGAGTAATACTTTGCTTTTTGGCATTTGTTAACCTGTGATGATGACTACTGTCATCTGCCATGGACATTATTGGTAGTATGTCTGTAGAAAAGCAGAGTGAGGGTTAGGCAACCACTGGTACTCGAAAGTCAAATCTCTTGTTGATGCCCCCAACTCCTGTGACATCTGTGACTGTGAGGGAGGATGATTTTCCAGCTATGGATTCTACAGAGGTTCCTGTTTCTGTTGATATCAGTGTGACATCTTCCTCCTCAATTGTATGCCCAGACCTCAACTGGGATCAAGATGTGATGAAGATTGGTAAGGGAAGAAAGTATAGTTGCTACTCCTCCTCAGAGTTATTCTTCCTCATTCTGTTCCTCATCTCATTCTGATGCTGCTACTTCTAATTTGAAGAGGAAAAAGTAGCTCATGAGCAATCTCTCAAAATTTGATACTGTGTGTTACCAGGTACTAACCCTGCAAGGAAAGGTAGCTAGGCTTGGGTAATGGACCCCAGGCTCCTTCTATCAGGCCTAGCACTGGTAGTACCACTCATATACACTGACGGTTGGGTGGTTGTGAACCATCACCCACTCTCCCCATTTGAGGACATAGTCTATCACTTGTTCTCAAGATACTCGGGTGTCTTGATTTTCTGTCTTCTGCACATGTGAATGTGAATAAGTGGTGAAGGGAGCCAATGAATGGTCTCCATGCTGGGATGAGTGATAGGACATCCCATCATTGTACTCTTTATTGGAAAGACAATCCTTGGGCTCGTGACAGCTGGCTATCTTTGTCCTCGGGAGTGTGATTGCCTAGCTGTTTTCCATGCCCTTGTAGGGAGTTTCCTAAGGACATGTATAATTGGGTAGAAGACCAGTTCACCACTGAGGACCGCTTCTGATGATGCATGAGTATAGAAAAGGCTCCACATTTCATGCTATTAGGAGAAAATTCCTAGATAACATGACTGGTTCCCTCTTGGACTGTATGCACATCACCTGGGGACTATGATAGTTTCTCAGTCCTTAGAAGAGGGCATGAGGTGCTTCTGTTCCCTCTGTGAGGGTATTGGTACCATAGATGGTTATGATTCTGATGGGGATAGTGATGGTTCTTGACCAGGTCCTTCTTCGGTCTCTGCATCATTGAAACCACGGCTCCACTGTGTCCAGAGCATGCATACTTAAGGAGGAAGGTAAAATCTCCCGAGTGGTCTGTTGAACTCTGCCTTTTGAAGGAGATGACGGCTAAGGGAGCAATGCCCCCAAAGGCAAAAGAACCTAGTCTGTGTTCCTTTGTGGAAGTCCTTGCACTTTTTAGTGAGTGCAGTGGTTAGTGTTGAAGTGTCTGTGACAACTCTTAAGGGGATCTGTCATTGATCTGGTCTTTGGTGCCCTTCAAGGCTCTAGCCTTTCCACATAGCTGCCCTGGTTGGCTGTAGCATTTATGCCATTAGACAGTTTTAGGATCAGATCTGTCCAAGTTCTCTCTACTGGTTGAGAAAGATTCTGCCTTCCACACTTGCTTGACAGAGCAGATTATTATTATTATGGTTGAGAAAGATTATGCCTCCCACACTCACTTGGCAGAGGAGATTATTATTATTATGGTTGAGAAAGATTCTGCCTTCCACAATCACCTGAAAGAGCAGATTATTATTATTATGCTTGAGAAAGGTTCTGCCTCCCACACTCACTTGGCAGAGGAGATTATTATTATTACTACTAGCTAAGCTACAACCCTAGTTGGAAAAGCAAAATGCTATAAGCCCAAGGGCTCCAACAGGGAAAAATAGCCCAGTGATGAAAGGAAATAGGGAAATAAACTATATAAGAAATGAAAAATTTAAATAAAATATTTTACTAACATTAACATTAAAACATATTTGATGTATATACGATAAAAGACTTGTGTAAGCAAGCCTGTTCAACATAAAAATATTTGCTGCAAATTTGAACTTTTGAAGTTCTACTGATTCAGCTACCCGATTAGGAAGATCATTCTACAACTTGGTCACAGCTGGAATAAAACTTCGAGTACTGTGTAGTTATTGAGCCTCATGATGGAGAAGGTCTGACTATTAGAATTAATTGCATACCTAGTATTATGAACAGGGTGGAACTGTCCAGGAAGATCTGAATGTAAAGGATGGTCATAATCATAATTAACTAATTAATGATGGTGCCAGAGATTAATAGACTGCAAGTTCCTGTCCAATAAATTAAGATGAGAATCAGCAGCTGAAGACCAGACAGAAGAACATTATTCGAAACAAGGTAGAATGAAAGAATTAAAATGCTTCTTCAGAATAGATTGATCACCAAAAATCTTAAGACTTTCTCAATAAGCCAATTTTTTGTGCAATTGAAGAAGCAGACCTAATGTGTTTCTCAAAAATAAGTTTGCTGTCGAGAATAACACCTAAAATTTTGAGTCCTACAAAGTTAAAAGAAACTATCAATGTTGAGATCAGGATGTAGAGGAGCCACAGTCCTTGACCTACTTGCAATCATACTTTTGAGTTTTGTTAGGATTCAACCTCATACCCCATAATTTGCACCATGCACTAATTTTAGCTAGATCTCTATTAAGGGATTCAGCAACCCCAGATCTACACTCAGGAGATTTAATTGATGCAGAGAGAGTAGCATCATCTGCATATGCAACAAGCTTGTTTTCCAGACCAAACCACATGTCATGTGTATATAGTATGAAAAATAATGGGCCAAGAACACTGTACCCTGAGGAACATCAGATATCACATTCCTATACTCACTATGTTGCCCATCAACAACAACTCTCTGCGATCTATTACTTAGAAGTTCAATAATGATGCTAAGAAACGACCCCCCCACTCCCAACTGTTGGGAGTTTGAAAACAAGGACTTCATGATGAACACAGTAAAAGCCAGCACTAAAATAGAGGCCAATCATACAAACTTCCTGACCACAATCAAAGGCTTTCTGTACAGTATTGGAGATTGTAAGATTATTTGTACGGAGGGTAGAGGAGTCTCCTCTGCCCATTGATTCCACTGTGTCCAAGCTGAGTACTAAACTCTGGGGTGAAAGCTCAAAGGAGAAACTTCATGGTTCTCGATTCATCAGTCATGGAAGCAGCTGGGATATCCTTTGCTTAGTCTCGTTACATGTCAAATTCTAAGATTTTGACCAAGTACAGCAAGCTTGTACTGTCTGGTAGAAAGGTGATGACCTTACTGACACAATGGACAATTTCTTGCTTAGAATTTCTGGGACAAAAGTTTTTAGATGCTTCTTAATAAGTTTTAATTTGTGTACAGAACCTTACTGTCAATATAAGCAATGGATGGGTTATTTGTGAAAGCCTTTAGGTCTACCTTTGCTTGGCCTTCTTTTGTAGTCTATACTTTGTGTGGCATAAATGCCTCTTGCTCTTTGGGATCTTGTCACTGACAATTGACCTGGTCTCCACACAGCTGAACTGGACACTCCTGGTGTTTTACTCTTCCATATCAGACCCATGGGCGGCATTTGAGGGCAAATCCTTACACCATGGGACACCTGGATGCTTTCACCTTTCCAGTCTTCTACCTTATTAGCTAACCAATCAAAATGGTGTTGAAGATGTTGGGTCTCAGGATTACATTTTTGGCCTCCTAGATGGCTGCAGACCATATGGTATCCCAATCTGAAAATGCTCTTGGTAGAGGTCCTAAGATAAAGATTGCAATGGCCCTCCTTCTGTCAGCCTCACCTTCAGAGGTGCAATCACTTTCTATGGTCCCTAGCACTTCATGGGTGGAGAATATCTAGCATCTCCTTAGTAAAAGGCTTTTTGCAAAGCACTGACAAATTCTCAATACTGTACTGTATTTGCAAAGGTCTAATGCAGCTTTCTATCAGGAAAAAGATGGCAATCTTCTGCAATTGGGGTCATCAAAGGACATCATCTCTGGTGGGAGCCATTCTTAAATTGTTTACAGACCTGCTATTTCCCCCCCCCCTCCCCCGCCCCCCACGTCTAGAGAACCGCATCTGTCTCAGCAGTTAAATGCTGAAACTATATTTGAACCTTGAGCCAAGTCTTCAGATAGAAATGTATAGACCTTTCCTACTTGGGGTCAATATATATACTTACAAGGAGCTTAGAACAGTATTATCCTTCCTGGAATCTAATGCTCAGGAGTGAGACCTTGGATGAGGGGATGTCTTCTTTCAGTTTTGTGCCAGAGTTTACGGCCAAAACATAATCCCCATGGTGCACATCCGGTTCGACCATTCCTCTTCACTGGAATATGCATCCAAAGGTAATCAAAATGGCTTGTTTCCTTATCCAGATAGTGTGTTGGAGTGGTATCTGAAAAAAAATGGGTGCTTTAGGCCTTGAGCATCAGTTTCTTACCACAGCAGAGTCAATACGATATGCAAACTCATTTTCTTCCTAGCTTTGTGAGGCCATTAGGCAAAAGTATCCCCTAACTGGTTACGGGGTTGCAGGCCAAGGTCGGTCGAAAGCTCATGAAGTTAGTGCTATTGGTTCCCTGTTAACCATCAGGAAGAACCTGTCCATGGTGCAAATATTGCAGGCGGTAATATGGAAACACTAGATGACCTTTCACTAACCACTATATGTGGGAGTATATCCAGAAGTCCTTAGATATCTTGCCTTTAACCTTGTTGCAGCCTCTCAACATGTTTTGTCCCTCTTAACGAGAGAATGCCTTGATGAAGTCATTGGGCTTCAGCACGGCATATCATTCCCGTGCTGAAGGCTTGTGACGGGCAAGAGGGCTCTCGAACTGGGGAATTTCTTTTCCTCAGTTTGACTCTAAATTTCTCTCATTCTTTTTCTATTACTTCTTATTGCTTATTCCTCCTTCATAATTATCAGCTCTCTCCAACCTTGCTGTCAAAACTCTTACCCATTTCACTGTCCAGGTTTTTTAGAGGGGACATTGTATCCATGATCGGTTTTTATTTCAAAATCAATTGAGGGAGCTGTGGTGGTCTTGCCAACTGCCCGAAAATGTTTGGACACCTAGGAGTGTCAGTATTCCCATACTGGCACGCGGAACTATCTCATAGGAAATTTGTCCTTCGGATTCCAGGGGTTGGCGATTTCATAGATAGGCCAGGGCACCAGCCGCCCGTTGAGATACTACCGCTAGAGAGTTAGGGGGTCCTTTGACTGGCCAGACAGTACCATATTGGATCCTTCTCTCTGGTTACGGTTCTTTCCCTTTGCCTACACAGACACCGAATAGTCTGGCCTATTCTTTACAGATTCTCCTCTGTCCTCATACACCTGACAACACTGAGATTACTAAACAATTCTTCTTCACCCAAGGGGTTAACTACGGCAATGTAATTGTTCAGTGGCTACTTTCCTCTTGGTAAGGGTAGAAGAGACTCTTTAGCTATGGTAAGCAACTCTTCTAGGAGAAGGACACTCCAAAATCAAACCATTGTTCTCTAGTCTTGGGTAGTGCTATAGCCTCTGTACCATGGCCTTCCACTGTCTTGGTTTAGAGTTCTCTTGCTTGAGGGTACACTCAGGCACACTGTTGTATCTAGTTTCTCTTTCTCTTGTTTTGTTGAAGTTTTTATTGTTTATATAGGAAATATTTATTTTAATGTTGTTACTATTCTTAAAATATTTTATTTTTCCTTGTTTCCTTTCCTCACTGAGCTATTTTCCCTGTTGGGGCCCCTGGGCTTATAGCATCCTGCTTTTCCAACTAGGGTTGTAGCTTAGCATTTAATAATAATAATAATAATAATTCTGTCCGGTTTGCCTGCCACTATGATTAGAGTGGGGATGATTGTATTCTTGAAATGCTCTCGGTCCCATCAAGTGGGTTTGGCATACACTTGAGCCACTCTAATCATAGTGGTACCATCCCTTTGTGGTAGGGTAGGGAGTGGACATTTGGTAAGCAGCTTTCACAGGTGTCATTGGTGGAGAAATTAATTCCAGGAAAGGCTAACGGTGTCCTCTTTGGAATTTCAGACAGTCTTAATTTTTTCTCTCCCTTAAACTTTATTTTTTTTCCATTGTTTTTTTTTTCGTTGTTATTATGACCCCTTCCCTCCCCCCCAAAAATAATTAATGAGTAAACTTAATATTCCCCGTACCCCTGGATCAAATGGCGAACCCCAGACACCGTTGACGACTTCTGCTTGTTTAAATAAGGAAAGCTCTGTTGACAACCTCAGCAATAAAAAGGATTCCTCCAACAATACTTCTCTGACCAGTGTTGTTAAAGACAATTTATCGGCACTGGTGGAAAATGATTCTTGTAATGACAGTAATACTTTACTCTCTGGTTCTGGCTCATTACCAGATCCAACAAAAAATCTGAAAATTCTCCACTTAAAAAACATACCAATTGGTTGTAGCTATGACATAATTCATGAAGCCTTCTGTAGATTTGGGGCAATCAAGGAAATTTTAATGGAGCTTAATGGTAGTAAAGGCTTTTGGGAAGCTTGAGTATCATTTTCAAGTTTTGAGATTGCTTTAGAAGCAAATAAAAATTTAGAGAGCATAAAAATTGACAATTGTTTGATTTCTGGGGCTCTTGTTTTTTTGAAATGGTGTGTTGGGCAGGCTTAATAGAAGGGCCATGGATGCCTGGTGGTTTATCAAGAGGTTGTCTTTTCCTTTTTCTGATTATTTTTCTTCTCAAAACCATCCTTACTGTCCTCCCTTCAGTTGAAGTGGCTATCCTGGAGGGTATTTAGCCTTGCATGGTGTATCGGCTCCTCCATGTTGACCAGTTTTTCCGACTTTTTACTATAGTCTATGGGTATCATCAATCACTTTGTTTTTAATTCTGTACGTATTGTTTTTGTTATAATTCTTGTTAATCTAGTTTTTAAGTATGCTGTCTCTTTTTTTATTTCTATTAATTCTTATGCTGTCTGGAGACATTGAGCGAAATCCGGGACCAGTACGTCCTAGATTTCGTCAATGTCGTCTTCTGTATTGCAATATTCGTGGTCTTCATGCAAATATCCAAGACCTTACAGTTGCGTCCAGACAGTATGATATTCTTTTGTGCTCAGAAACTTTGGTTTGTAGGTAGTAGGTTGGCCAGGGCACCAGCCACCCGTTGAGATACTACCGCTAGAGAGTTATGGGGTCTTTTGACTGGCCAGACAGTACTACATTGGATCCTCCTCTCTGGTTACGGTTCATTTTCCCTTTGCCTACATACACACTGAATAGTCTGGCATATTCTTTACATATTCTCCTCTATCCTCATACACCTGACAACACAGATTACCAAACAATTCTTCATCACCCAAGGGGTTGTCGCACTGTAATTGTTCAGTGCCACTTTCCTCTTGGTAAGGGTAGAAGAGACTCTTTAGCTATGGTAAGCAGCTCTTCTAGGAGAAGGACACTCCAAAATCAAACCACTGTTCTCTAGTCTTGGGTAGTGCCATAGCCTCTGTACCATGGCCTTTCACTGTCTTGGGTTAGAGTTCTCTTGCTTGAGGGTACACTCGAGCACACTCTCCTATCTTATTTCTCTTCCTTTTGTTTTGTTAAAGTTTTTATAGTTTATATAGGAGATATTTATTGTTGTTACTCTTCTTAGAATATTTTATTTTCCTTTTTTCCTTTCCTCACTGAGCTATTTTCCCTGTTGGAGCCCCAGGGCTTATAGCATACTGCTTTTCCAACTAGGGTTGTAGCTTAGTAAGTAATAATAATAATAATAATAATGAGGCACTCATCTGAGCTCCTTATAACTGGTTTTAAGAAACCAATAATGTTGAAACGTGATGCCATCCCTAGGGCCAGGGGAATGGCGGTGTATATTAGGACCGAGTACCCTGCTTCTCATAAGTCCTGCTATCAATGTGGATGTCATGAGATCCAGGTAATAAAAGTTTGTGGCAGGCATAACAACTTTTATTTGTGTTCGATCTACCGGAATCCAGACTTAGATGATTCTATCTGCGATTGTCTTCTTACCATTATGGCTAAGATACAAGAAGATGATAGAAAGGCTTCTTTTGTCTTTGTTGGTGATTTTAATGCTCACCATAGGGAGTGGTTAAGTTCTATCTCTCCTACCGATCGCCATGGCTTAAGAGCTTTAGACTTTGCCTCTGAATCAGGCTGTGAGCAAATCATAAATGAAGCTACTCACAGGTCTGGTAATTGCTTGGACCTCGTATACACTGACTCCCCTGGCGTTATAACTAGTAAGGTTGGTTCTCCAGTCGGGACATCTGATCATGCCTTGATTTCATTATTAGTGAAGACTGAGCAGCCTGTCCCTGATATATCATATTCTTGTAAAATTTATATGAAATCCCAAGCAGACTGGAATGGGATTTTACATGATCTTTTGTGCTTGAATTGGTCACAATTATATAATAGTGTAGATCCTGTTGTCCCTTTGAATGAGAATCTAGTCAACATAATTGATAGGCGTATCCCTTCTCGTGTGCTAAGGTACCGAGTGAAGGACAAACCGTGGTTCAATGATGATTGCAGACGTGCTTATTTGGAGAAACAGGAGGCCTATCATCTTTGGAAGGGGAACAGATCAGATTTGACCTGGAACAACTATACTCAGCTTCGAGCTTTTGCTCAGAGAGTTTATGCCTCAACTGAAAAGGAGTACAATTTAACCATAAAAGAAACACTTTCTGGTACAACTCAGGAACATAAATGGTGGTCTACCCTTAAATCTGCACTCTTTGGTGTAGATGCAACAGTTCCTCCTTTACTTAAACCAGATGGCTCAGTCACTCACTGTCC
The DNA here is from genome assembly GCF_036898095.1 of Palaemon carinicauda. Classification (NCBI taxonomy): domain Eukaryota; kingdom Metazoa; phylum Arthropoda; class Malacostraca; order Decapoda; family Palaemonidae; genus Palaemon; species Palaemon carinicauda. The sequence continues at coordinate 3,494,588 of NC_090757.1, forward strand.
AAAGGAAAAGGCAACCCTTTTGGCTGATGTTTTTGACAGTAAACAGAGTAATTAAAAACTTGAACTTCCTCTTTCCTGTTTTCCTGAGGCTAAACTAACTAGTTTAGCTTTTCGATCTCGTGAGATTAAAGCTCTGTTGATGGACCTTGATGCTTATGGAGGTGTAGACCCAAATGGTATTTTTCCTTTGTTTTTTATAAAGACAGCAGATTTCTTAGCTCCAAAGTTATCTGTTATTTTGCGCAAGTTAGCAAGAAGAGGAGCTTTTAGCACTAGTTGGAGAATTGGTAATGTTACTCCTCTATGTAAATGTGTTTGTGGTAGCTCAAGTCCCACTGATTACCGCCCAATTTCCATAACTCCCATATTATCTAAAGTTTTTGAACGTCTTCTGGCAAAACGTCTTAATAGGTTTGCTGAAGGTAATCATCTACTCCCTAGTTTGCAATTTGGTTTTCGTTAAGGCCTTGGAGCATGTGATGCCCTTCTTACAATCTCCAATGCTGTACAGAAATCCCTTGATTGTGGTCGGGAAGTTCGTATGATTGGCCTTGATTTTAGTGCTGCCTTTGACCGTGTTAATCATGAGGCCCTTGTTTTCAAACTGAAACAGTTGGGAGTGGGTGGGTTGTTTCTTAGCATTATTATTAATTTTTTAAGTAATAGATCTCAAAGAGTTGTTGTTGATGGGCACCATAGTGATTATAGGAACGTGATATCCGGTGTTCCACAGGGTAGTGTTCTTGGCCCATTACTTTTCATACTATATACACATGACATGTAGTTTGGCCTAGAAAACAAACTTGTTGCATATGCTGATGATGCTACTCTCTTTGCATCAATTCCATCCCCTGAATGTAGATCTGGGGTTGGTGAATCCCTTAATAGAGATTTAGCTAGAATTAGTGCATGGTGCAAATTATGGGGTATGAAGTTGAATCCTAACAAAACTCAAAGTATGATTGTAAGTAGATCAAGGACGGTGGCTCCTCAACATCCGGATCTCAGTATTGATAATGTTTCTTTAAATATGTATGACTCTTTCAAAATTTTAGGTGTGATTCTCGACAGTAAATTTACTTTTGAGAAACATATAAGGTCTGTGTCTTCTTCAATTGCACAAAAAATAGGCTTATTGAGAAAGTCTTTCAAGATTTTCGGTGATCAATCTATTCTGAAGAAGTGTTTTAATTCTTTCATTCTACCTTGTTTTGAGTATTGTTCTCCTGTTTGGTCTTCAGCTGCTGATTCTCATCTTAATTTGTTGGACAGAAACTTACGGTCTATTAAATTTCTTATTCCTGATCTAGATATTAATCTCTGGCACCGTCGTTTAATTAGTTCATTATGCATGTTGCATAAGATTTTTCATAACTCTGACCATCCTTTACATTCAGATCTCCCTGGACAATTCTATCCTGTTCGTAATACTAGGCAGGCAGTTAATTCTAATAGCCAGGCCTTCTCCATCACGAGGCTCAATACTACGCAGTACTCCAGAAGTTTTATTCCAGCTGTTACCAAGTTGTGGAATGATCTTCCTAATCGGGTGGTTGAATCAGTAGAACTTCAAAAGTTCAAAGTTGGAGCAAATGCTTTTTTGTTGACCAGGCGGACATGAGTCTTTTTATAGTTTATTTATGACATATTTGTTATTGATGCTGTTAATAGTTTATATATGACATGTCTGTTTTGACGTTGTTACTGTTTTTAGAATGCTTTATTGTTAATTTGTTCTCTTCATTTATTTATTTCCTTATTTCCTTTCCTCACTGGGCTATTTTTCCCTGTTGGAGCCCCTGGGCTTATAGCATCTTGCTTTTCCAACTAGGGTTGTAGCTTGGATAGTAATAATAATAATAATAATATAAACCAAAAGAATGGATGGAAAAAGAAATAGAGCATAGACTTCCAGAAGTAAGAACCCCTAAGCCCCCAACATGGATAATTGCATCTGGGAAGATAGATAATCATAACTATTATAAGATTAGTAAATTTATACAAAAAAAAAGTTGGTTTAATTAAAAGTAAGGATATTAGTAGATACGGTAAGCAATCTGTTTTGATTAATGCAAAATCAGATACTCAAGCTCACATGCTTTGTGGCATGAAGATTGCAGAAATTGATCCTATTAAGGATATTAAACCACATATGAGCTTCAGCCATGGTAAAGGAGTATTTTTGATAAAGATCTATATGAATTCTCAGAACCAGAAATTCTGGACATGTGCCCTGCTAATGTTTGGTAAGTAAGAAAGATCCCTCAAACAAGCATGGTAGTTTTAACATTTGAAACCCCTGTTATACCAGATCATATAATTATTGAGAATGAAAGAGTACGTGTTGAGAATATAAACCTAGGCCTTTTCAATGCTTTAATTGTTTCAAGTACGGTCACCCTTCCCGGTACTGCAATAATACGAAGATCTGTATTAACTGTTCTTTGTTAGAACATGGCCAATGCAACAGAGATACAACCTGTGCAAACTGTAAAGGTCATCATAAATCAAATGATAAAAGATGTAGAGAATACAAGAAAGAAGCTGCTGCAATCTTAAAAGCAAATGCTGAACATATAAGTGTAGGTTATGCAAAGCATTTACTCAATCGGCAACTTAATTTTGCTCGCGCGGTTAAGATGCCACCAAAAGATTATAATCCACTACCCCTTACTACCACAGGGGGACCAGTAGCAGCACCTGGCCCGTCAGGTGCATCTCCTTTAGTGGTAGTAGCCCAGCCATCTGGGTCAAGTGCTCAGCCTATAAAAGCCAGAGCACAAACCTCCAAAGAGGTCAATATGGTTTCCAACACACCAAAAGTATTGTCACCGATAGGAGCATCTCCCCTAGAGGTAGTAGCCCAGCCTTCTGGGTTAAGTGCTCGAACTGTTGAAGTTCTAGCACAATCCTCCAAGGAAGCCATTGTGGCTTCCACCACCTTAAATGTATTGTCTCAGGCAGAATCTCTACCTGATTTGATGGAGATTGGAAAACAAGATCTTCCAAAGAGGAAAAGGTCCCCATCATCCTCACCTTCATCTAAGTCAGGTAGGTGCCCTACTGCTCATGATCCTAAGGTTGACTCTTGTAAAGATCCTAGAAAGAAAGAAAAGAAGAGTGGTGGCCTAGTAAAGCCTTCCATCTCCAGGCCTTACATGGCTTCATCTGAAAAGTCCCAAAAGACAAATGAGACAAAGAAAAATAATAACAAAAGATAATGTCTATCATCCAGTGGAATTGCAGAGGTCTAAGTACTAGCATTAAGCAAATAAAAACTTTAACCAGGGACTCGGACACGAAGGTAATTTGTCTACAGGAAACCAAGATCAGTGACAAACCATTTAATCCTGGACTCAATTATAATTTTTGTAGATCCCCTCCTTTGCAAGCTGCAAGAGCTCAAGGTGGTACAGGTTTTATTATTCACAAATCTGTAAAATTTTAAACAATCCTACTCAATACACCACTACAGGCATGTGCAGTTAGAACTCATATCTGGAAAAAAATTTCTTTATGCTCGCTATATATTGAACCATCCTTAGAACTTTTCCTCTTAGATCATGCTGGTAATCCAAGAAGGCTTAGACTTTCTGACCTCCAAGACCTGATCAATCAGCTTCCTGCCCCTTTTTTTTTAATGGGTGATTTTAATGCAAAGCATACTTTATGGGGTAGAAATGTGTGTGATAGATGGGGTAATCTTGTTGAAGAATTAATCGACAACAATGATGTAATACTAATAAATGATGGTTCTCCAACTAGGTATGATGTATTCCACAATTCTACATCAGCCATTGATTTGTCAATCTGTTCCTCATCCATTCGATTGGACTACCTTTGGTCAGTAAATGAACACCTACATGGCAGTGACCATTGGCCAATAATGTTAAATTATGTCCATAATCTTCCTTCTCAGTGTCCACCAAAATGGAAGATAGACGAGGCAGACTGGGCAGCTTATGAAAACTGTTCACACACTGATAAAGAGTAGGATGAATTCACATCTCCAGTGCATGCCTATCAACATCTTGAAAATATTATTGATGATAATGCTAGCAAGTTTATACCTAAAACATGCAGTTTACCTCATCGCTCTGTAGTTCCTTGGTGGAGTAAAGAATGTGTCAACGCAAGAAAAGTGACCCGAACTTGCTTCAGAAGATGCTTGAGAACAAACTATGTAGCAGATAGAATAGCATACCTCAGAGCCTGTGCCAAACAAAAAAGAACTTTTAAAAAAGCAAAGAGAGCATCTTGGAAGAAATATATATCTAATATTAATACCAAAACTCCCTCAAAGGAAATATGGGACAAGATTAGAAAACTTAAAGGTAAATTCGTCCCTAAGCCTCTACCAATATTAAGGGAAAATAATAAATATATATCTGACCCCAAAGATGTAGCAGAGGTTCTTGCGAAGCACTTTGCCCATGTATCAAGTGCTGACAACTATTCCCCAGCATTTCAACAAATTAGAGCATCAACGTCTGTTGTTCCTCCTGCTTCTTCAAATACTAAAGCTTTTAACCTGCCTTTTAGTATGGAGGAGATGCAAAATGCTATCTCTAGCTCATCTTTAACTGCCCCAGGTGAGGATGGCATCCGGTATGAAATGATATCACATCTTCCAGTGGATAACAAGGAATTTTTATTAAAAACCTTTAATGGTCTATGGGCTTCCCATACATCTCCTGATTCCTGGCATACTTCAATTGTAATTCCAGGCCACAAGTCTGGTAAAGACCCAGAACTGCCATCTAGTTATAGGCCCATATCCTTGACCTGTTGCATATGCAAACTATTTGAGAGAATGATCAACAACAGACTTGTGTGGTATCTAGAATCAAAAAATCTTTTATCTAACAGGTAGTTTGGTTTTAGGCAGAACCGAAGTACTCTAGACCCTTTGCTGATGTTATCAAGGGAAATTTCAAATGCCTTTTCTAACCAAAACCAGGTGGTGGGTGTCTTTTATGACCTCGAAAAGGCATATGACACCACCTGGAGGGGTGGTATTTTAAAGCAATTGGCCTCGTGGGGTATAGGAGGACATATGTTCTCTTTTATTGAAGAATTTTTATCAAACCGCTCAATTAAAGTGAGAGTAGGGTCAGAAGAATTTTTATCAAACCACTCAATTAAAGTGAGAATAGGGTCTGAACTATCTTCATCCTACATGCAAGAAGAAGGTGTCCCCCAAGGCAGCGTATTGAGTGTGACCTTGTTTGCTGTTGCTATTAATAGTCTCATGAGTCACATACCTCCTGGCATACAAGGATCACTATTTGTCGATGACTTTGCAATTTATTGTAGTGGATCATCTGCACTACAAGCATGCCAAAATCTTCAAATTGCAATAAATGCTGCTTCCGCATGGGCAAATTCTCATGGATTCGTGTTTTCTCCTCAGAAGACCAAAGCCATTCGCTTTACTCGTACTCGTAAAAGGGAAGAGATTCCCACCCTTTTCTTAAATGACTGCATTTTGCCATATGAGGATAATGTCAAGTTTCTTGGAGTCATTTTCGACAAGAAAATGACATTTGGTCCCCATATAAATGACCTATCAGGGTTAAGAAGTCACTGAACATTCTGAAAGTGGTATCACATTTTGATTGGGGTGCTGATAGAACAACTTTGCTTAGAATTTATACATCTTTGTTTCTAAGCAAGTTAGACTATGCATGCCAAATATATGGGTCAGCTACAAAGACTTTACTTGGGAAACTTGATATTGTTCACAATGCTGGGCTTCGCATCTGCATAGGTGCTTACAGAACATCTCCCATTGACAGTCTCTATGTTGATTCTGGCATACCTCCCCTTTCCATTCCCAGAGAGGAGTTGAGTTTGAGGTTTTTAGCTAGGTCCCTTGCTGTGAGAAACAATCCTAATTGTAAATATGTTAGGGTGCCTTTAGATCGGGCTCCTAACAGATCTAAAGTGCCTAAGCCTTTGGAAGTACAGCTGAAAAATGATGCTAGAGAAGTAGGTTTGTTAACAGCACAGATAGCAGAGGTAGGATATCCCAAGTCTCCTCCTTGGTGTAATCCACCTGTTAAAGTATGTTTTACGGCAGGAGGGAAAAATACCTTACCTAGTAGGGTAATGAAAAGTGAGTTTTTAAACCTTGCTGCTCAACATCATGGGAAACATATTTTTACAGATGGCTCCAAATCGGCTGCAGGAGTTGGAAGTGCAGCTGTGGTGGAGGATTTTGTTATTAGAAGGAAACTCCCATCCTCTTGTTCAATATTTACAGCTGAGCTGTACGCAGTAATTCTTGCAGTCCAACATATTTTAAAAAATGGCAACCAAAATAGTTTTTATACAATTTTTACAGATTCCAATAGTGTTTTACTCTCATTAAAACAAATTATGCCAGGCCATCATCTAGTACAAGAGGTGCAGGACTGGTTAGTACTTCTGCAGTCTAGGAAGAGAATCAGTGTTCACTTCTGTTGGGTCTCTGCCCATGTTGGGGTGGATGGAAATGAACAAGTACATAAGGCAGCAAAGGAAGCTTCAGGGCTAAGTAATCCATCCCCCTTGAGTATTCCTTACAAAGATCTTAAAAGTGAGATTCATCTTTACTGTAAAAATAAGTGGCAAGCTCGATGGTCTGAACTGACCACCAATACAAAATTGAAACAAATCCACCCATTGGTGGATAAATGGTCATCTTGTAATTCTACAAGTAGGAGGGATACCATTATTTTAACTAGACTGCGTATGGGCCATACACATGCAATGCACAATTATTTAATGAAGAATGGGGAAGGGAGACAGGCCCCTCTTTTTAATACCTGTCAAGTGACAATGGATGTTAAACATATTTTAGTCGATTGTCCTGTTTTTAATCTTCAGAGGAGGACCCATTTACTCCAGGACAAACCTTTAAGAGATATACCGGGGGAAAACTGTAATACCCTGAACTTGAGAAAATTTATACAAAGTATTGGGTTATATTATGAGCTATAATTGATTTTATTAATTTATTTATTTATTTTACCCTTTCAATCCCTATATATTTCACATCTAGATTTTATTGTATGAAAGTGTTGCGATTTGTATTAAAGGTTAAAATAATACTAAATGGTGTGAGTATACAGATATGATTGAATTATTTTCGTTATATAGCGCTGAATGGCCTTTGATGCCCCAGTGCTTGGCTTAATGCCTAAATCCTATATTCAATTCAATTCTTCACTTTATCATGGTCAATGTTTTTTTTTTCATTACTATTTGGTACAAAATCTTTTTTAAAATTTTTGCAAATTTATTTTCTGGGTCGACCTGTGGCGGCCGGTGAAAAGGGGTCCTTCTAATACACTTTTCTGATAAAATCTTCCAATTATACCAGAGAAAGATAAAGGCATGGAATGCAGAGGTTACTACCCTCGCGCGAGCACCTTGTGGGTGTCGTGTATAAAGCAAAGGCGCGTGAAAGCCACTATTCACAGGCTGTCTTCCATTTAGTTAATTCCTTCGTCAAAGGGATGGGCCGATACAGAGGCCCCAGCCAATCTACCAGAGCCACGCCACCCACGCCCGACGCGAGCGCCATCTGAACAACATCCTTCTTTTTGGACTGCTAGAATAGTGTGTAATTTGTTGTGCTCTCGGCGTATTTTCACACTCGTGGATTTATTTCGTCATGACCGAAGCTCCATCTTCACCCATTCCAATGTTAAGTACCATAGTTTGTTTTGACAGCTTTTTGTAGTACCGGGCTTTTGTCTTATATCCAGTATAGTCTGTTTTATCATTTCCGTCTGGCCGTCCGCGGCGGCCATTGTTTGTTCCCTTGTCTTGGGGAGTTCATCTTAGTCTGCCCGTTTGGTATTCTGTCACTTAGGTTCTTGGTTAAGTCCCTGCCCTTATGCCTTTTGAACCGTCATTATTATTATCGTTATTATTCCCATGGTACTTTTGGCTAGCAAGTCCAGTCTACGAACAAGATTAGCATTCTAGCTTTATTATAGTTTAGTACCCGCTCCACTCGACTTTTCCATTTAATTTGGGTTTTAGCAGACTCTATTCTTCGTTCGTAGTCTTATCTTGATGTTACAATTTTATTTTTATACGTTTATAATAGTGTTGTGTGCTTATTAGTCATGATTTTGTGTCCAAGGGAGCGAGAGATTGGGGTTCCCGTTTTCTGTTCGCAGTCACGAGTTACCCCTTTCTCTCGTTTTCTTTCTTATCTCAGGTGGGTGAGCGGATTTCCCGTTTTCCGTTTTGTGCGTTCAACGGGTTCTCCCTCCCTCACCTCTCCCCCTACGGGTGTATGATAACTTAAGAGTTATTTAGTTTTGGTTACTTTTCATAGTTAGCGTTATTTATTAGGTCCGAGTTCCGTCCTCTCCCCGTTACGGCTTGGGAGTAGTTCTGAACATTTTCCACTCCGCCTTGAGTTCTACTCCGCCATGAGGGATTTTCAATGACTTTAGAACTATTGTTATATATATATATATATTGTTTACTTACAACCCTCTGGGACGGGCTTTATATTGTTTAGATACGACCCTCCGGTGGCCCTTACTACGGTCTCAGGCCACGGCCATATCCACACAATAGCCATTGTTATTACAATTGAGTTATTATTCACAATATAATTATTCAGGATCTTTCATCTCCCTCCGGCTTCACCGGAGATCGTCAATACGCTTTACTATTATCTTAGCCTTAGCCTTTAGCTACGGCTTGTGTTTTATAAATTTCACAATTGAATTATTAGCCACAATTGAATTATTCAGGACATCTCATCGCCCTCCGACTTCACCGGAGATCGCCCATACACTTCACACTTGTATTATCCTTGCCTTTAGCTACGGCTTGTGTTTTATATTTATTTTAAGGGCCTGTCACAGCTTCCCCGACCCTCAGAGGTCGGCAGATTGCTTTAGATTATTTGTTCTTATGTCAGTATTATCACTGTTAAGATGATACAGCCCCATTACCATTGCTGGTGCTTTTATATTTAATTGTTTTAATATAGAGCTCCGGCTCTCACTGAATTCCCTTATGCACCAATATTGCATTTAACTAATGTCTGTTAATAGGGTTTTTTAACCCCTTACCAGAGTTTCAAGGAACACCAAGACTCGTGTCTCCTTTCTTTTACAGAAGGTCCAGTTGTACTGCCCAAGGATGCCCTGCCTCGTTCAACGACCCCGTTGGGCATGACCTCTGTCGGTCCCATGCACACTGCGCCATCCCCTTTATCCGGGAACCGGGACAGGCCCAGTTTATGGTCTGGTTCCCGGATTTGTGCTCGCTCTGTTACGAGTTGTCCTCAATTCTACTGAACGATGATGTAAGTGGGTTTTCCTTTTGTTCCTTATTTCTCTTTGGCAGACACTAATTTAGCCATTAATATGACATACACGGTATATTTTGGAGAGCAATCCCCCTCCTGCATCACTAATCACTACAAATCTTTCAAGCGGACGATGACTCTCTTCTGTCAGCAAGGGCTACTCTTCGTCCTTGGGTGTCGGGCTACGGCAGGAATGCCCCGTCTGGCGAACCCTATCTCCTCGATGGAGACATGGCCTCCCGTCTCTTCCCAGGCTCGACTACTGCTGCAGTCTCTCCTGAAGTTGCTGCCCCCTTAATTGAAGAAGTCAGGGCCACCATTTCCGCGGAGGACGAACCCCTCGTACCGCTGGACGTGCAGATCTAGATATAGACGTAGAACCCAGGGACGAGCAGGTAAGTGGTGCCGAGTTGGTGGAAACCCTTTTAACTCCTACTCCCTCTTCTACCTCTTCCTTTCTAGGTTTTGATAACTCTAAGGCTTCTCCTCGGGATCCCTCTGTCCCCGTACGACCCAAGGTGAAGCCACTTCGCACTTATAAGTCTTCAGCTTTGCCAGTATCAACGTCACCGGTCCCCGGACCCTCGACAGCTCCTGATATTCATATTGCTCCTCGTAAAACCACGACTCCTAAGAAGTCTAAGTCTACCAAATCCAAGACACCACCAACGGGTGGCTTTCAGGTACCCTGGGGCGATCTCTTCCCCATCGAACTGGTCAGAGATTTGGTCAGAGAACAAATTTAACATCAGTCTGGGGCGATGACAGAGATTAAGGGTATGGTGGCTACTCTGATCCGCTCCGGAACTCAGCTTCCTCCTTCTTCCGCCCCAGACGCATCGAAGCTACCTCCCTTCGATAAAAACAATCCTTGGCGGTTTGCCTTGCATGCCCCATTCTTAGATGGTTCCCTAACTCTGGAGGGCATAGGCACCCACCCTCTAGAGGACCTGGAGTTCTACCCCCCGGGCCTAGAATTCCCGTTCAATGGCTTCGTACTTTAAAGGAACATGCATTGGTCCGTATGGACAAGGTACCGAAGGAAATAGTGATATTTCCGAAAGAGCAGGCCCAGGCTATCTGGGCCAGAACTCTATCAGAGTGGGGGTGTATTAACTCCAAGCTCACCCCACACAAAGGTGCCTACACTATTTTTACGACAGCGGCCTCCATCTCTTTACCGCTCATAGACAAAGTCACAGAGCTGACTATACAGGCCATCAAGGAAGGCTCTTCCATGCCGGCTCTCAAGGAGACGGACCCCACCTCTTTGCTTATTCCGGGTACCTCTGCAACCTGGGATGACGCGGCTTCTACCTTCACAGTGGGGAAGCTAGACCCGGACTGTGCCTCTACTCTTTTCTCTGAGAAGCTTCCCAGATTACTAGAGTCTTCTCAAAACTGAGTTCGAGACCCGTAATAGACTAGCTAGGTCCCTCCCCTCCATCACCTCCATGGAGTCCCTAGCATCGCTTTACCCAGAGGAAACGCTGTTCAGAGTTGCCACAAAGAACCAGCTGCTGTCCTACCAAATAGACCTCCATGACTTCTGGTCGGCTCGAGTTAGTTGCAGGAAGTTCGTTCTGTCTGAGGCCTCCATCAGACATGAACCGAACAGGCTGATAGCGTCCTCCTGCTGGGGTAAGAACCTCTTCCCTCAGAACGTTGATACGGTTCTTCAGGACGTGGCGAGGGCAAACCAAAATTTGCAAGTAAGGTGGGGTCTCTCAGCCAAAAGGAGGTTCGAATCCCAGAAACAGACTTTCTTCAAGAAGCAGCAGAGGTTTAGTCCTTACAAGACGGTCCGGGGTAACTCGTCGCCACAGTCTTCTGCTGCCTCGACTTCTCAACAACCGGCTCCCCCTCAGCAAGTAGTCTACCTCACTGCTCCCCCAGGTACACAGCCCAACCCCTCTTGGATGTCCTCTCCTGCATTCAACCCTGCCTACGAATCCTCCGGTTCCTTTCGTGGACACCAGAGAGGAAGCTTCAGAGGTAGAGGACAGTTCCGCCAACGCGGTGGACCTAGAGCAAGGGGTGCCCGTGGAGGGAGGGGACCTAGGTTCACTCCCTCCCAATGATGTGATGCCGGTAGGAGGGAGACTTTATCACTTCCGAGACCATTGGACCTTCAGACCATGGGCTCACAGCATAATATCCAGGGGCTTGGGTTGGAAATTGTCACAGGGATCCCCTCCTCCCCAAGTGACCTTCTTCCAGAGGCCCACTCCCATTCTGGAAGAGTACACCGCAGAGTTACTCAAGAAGAAAGCGATCAAACGGGTTCGATCCCTGAAATTCCAAGGCCGCCTGTTTACAGTCCCGAAGAAAGACTCGTCGGCGTTGAGGGTAGTTCTGGACTTGTCGAAACTAAACTCTGAAATCCTTTGCGACAAGTTCTGTATGCTGACTATCTCTCGGGTATGGACCTTACTTCCCCGTGGGGCTGTCACCACCTCTATCGATCTTACCGACGCCTATTATCATGTCCCAGTAGCTCGAAACTTCTCTCCTTACCTAGGCTTCCGTCTCGGCAAGAAAGCCTTTGCATTCAAAGTCATGCCCTTCGGTCTCAGCATTGCCCCCAGGATATTCACGAAACTGGGGGAGACGGTGCTCGAACAACTCAGAAACCAAGGGATACAGATCATCGCCTATCTGGACGATTGGCTCATTTGGGCCCAGTCGAACCAGGAATGCAACAGAGTTACGTCGAAGGTACTCCACTTTCTCGCCAAACTGGGCTTCCAAGTCAATCTCCGAAAGTCTCGCCTACAACCATCAGGCCACTTCGAATGGTTAGGCATCCGTTGGGACCTTTCAAAGCACAGGCTCTCCCTTCCTCCCAAGAAGGTAAGGGAGATAGCTTCCAAGGTCAGGAACTTTCTCAAACACAGACAGATGTCCAGAAGAGCTTTAGAACGAATCCTCGGCTTTCTCCAATTTGCCTCACTGACCGATCTCTTATTAAAAGACAAACTCAAAGACATCAATCAAGTTTGGAGAAAGAGAGCGACAATACCTTTAAGAGACAAGACCTCGAAGATCCCCTCTGTCTTAAAAATGAGACTACAACCATGGTCCGAACGGAGGAACCTCTCCAAATCGGTTCCTCTACAGTTCCCCTCTCCACAAGTGACAATTCATACCGACACATCTCTTGAGTGGATGGGGGGGTTACTCCCAACATCAGATGTTTCAGGGCTCTTGGTCACCCGCCATGAAGCAGTTCCATATCAATGTTCTCGAAGCCATGGCGGTGTTCTTGACCCTGAAGAGAATCTCTCCTCCGAGGTCGACCCACATCAGAGTAGTCTCAGACAGCACGGCAGTAGTCCACTGCCTCAACAGAGGGGGATACAAATCACCCAACCTGAATCAGATCCTGGTCACTATCTTCGCCTTGGCAGCCGACAAAGACTGGTTCCTGTCAGCAACTCACCTAGCAGGAGTCCAGAATGTGATAGCAGACTCATTATCCAGGACAAAACCACTGGAATCAGAATGTTCCCTGGACATACACTCCTTCCGGTGGATTCTCAGACTGGTTCCAGGTCTCCAGGTAGATCTATTCGCGACCCAACTCAATCACAAACTCCCATGTTATGTGACCCCGAACCTGGACCCTCAGGCTTATGCCATGGACGCATTAACCCTGGATTGGAACCATTGGCAGAAGATCTACTTATTCCCTCTAGTGAATCTTCTACTGAAAGTCTTACACAAACTCCGCTCCTTCAACGGGGCAGTGGCTTTAGTGGCACCTCACTGGCCAATGAGCAGTTGGTTTTCTCTCCTCCTTGAGTTGAAACTCCGTCCCTTCCGGATCCCATTCCCCAAACTGACCCAAGTGGTCCAAACTCGAACTGTGGCAGATTCCTCAAGGATAGCCAAAACCCTAACTTTGTGGATTTCATGAAGTTTGCGGCTCGTAAGGATGCAAACATCGACCCGGATAATGTCCTCTTTATAGAATCAGACAAAAGGGACTCTACGATTCGACAATATGATTCGGCAGTTAAGAAACTAGCAGATTTCTTAAGAATTCAGACCATTCGGTTATGACTCCTAATTTAGCCATCTCCTTCTTTAGGTCCATATTTGACAAAGGCCTAGTAGCTAGCACTATCACCACCATTAAGTCAGCTTTGAAGAAGGTCTTCCTGGTTGGGTTTAACATTAACCTGGCGGATTCTTATTTCTCGTCTATTCCAAAAGCATGTGCTAGGCTTCGACCTTCGGTTCGCCCACAAAAGGTCTCTTGGTCTCTGAATGATGTCCTCAAAGTTGCCTCCGACACGGACAACGAATCCTGCTCCTATATCACTCTTCTTAGGAAGACTCTATTTCTAACAGCTTTGGCCTCGGGTGCTAGAATCTCAGAACTAGCAGCTCTCTCACGAACCTCAGAAAACATAGATTTCCTCCCTTCAGGTGAAGTACTTCTTTCTCCAGACAGGGCGATCCTAGCTAAGAATGAAGACCCCCAAAATAGGTGGTCCCCTTGGAAGATTCCTCTTCTCCAAGATACTTCTCTATGTCTAGTCACTACTCTCAGGGCCTTTTTAGCTAGGACTGCTACCCGATCGTCTGGCCCCTTGTTTATCAGAGAACAAGGAGGTACCATTTCCATACAGGGTATTAGGCAACAGATCCTTTCCTTCATTAAACAAGCCAATCCGGGATCATTTCCCCACGCTCATGATATCCGGTCAGTAGCTACCTCCATCAATTATTTCCAAAATATGGATTTTGATGACCTTAAAAAGTACACGGGTTGGAAATCTCCCATGGTTTTCAAACGCCACTATCTAAAGAACTTACAGGCCCTTAAATACCCAACGGTTGCAGCTGGGAGCCGTATCTCTCCCCAGTGATCTCTTGTTCTTCCTTTCATCCATCTCTTTTCTTCTCCCTCCAACCCGCCACTCGCACCACGACGCCGCTTCCTTGGTGGTTCGTTAGCCCTAGTTTATTACATATTACGTTAAGATGATTGCACCTTTTAATGTGTTTACCGTAATTTAGTGTTGGGATATTCTTAGCCATGTCAGTTTTGTTGCTTGTTGTGTTCTGATACTCGGAGGTTTCCTTGTTATCATGTTTGTTTAGCCTTACGCTCACTTTGCCCTGTGACTAGTTTATGATTCCTGCTTACTTACCTTAATATAATATATGTGGCGCCGGGTGAAACCCTTCCCTATTCTTTTGCATGATCCCACCCTTTCCTTTCCAAGCCATCATGTTCAATACAGAAGGATTTTGTTCAGATGGCGCTCGCGTCGGGCGTGGGTGGCGTGGCTCTGGTAGATTGGCTGGGGCCTCTGTATCGGCCCATCCCTTTGACGAAGGAATTAACTAAATGGAAGACAGCCTGTGAATAGTGGCTTTCACGCGCCTTTGCTTTATACACGACACCCACAAGGTGCTCGCGCGAGGGTAGTAACCTTTGCATTCCATGCTTTTATCTTTCTCTGGTATAATTGGAAGATTTTATCAGAAAAGTGCATTAAAAGGACCCCTTTTCACCGGGCGCCACAGGTCTCTCCCCAGAAATAGATTTTTCCTAAGTCAAAATCCCTTTATTAGCAGTTACCGGGACATTGCTGGATTCGAGATATGATTATTTTAGGTAATTTTTTGGAAGTAATGTTCTCAGATTTACTTCAGTTGGTAATCGGTACCTTAATATTGTTATGCTTATAAATCTAACGTTAGTATTTTATTTCCATAATAAAGAGGTCTAAAAATTAGGTAACATACCTAAATACTGTAACATCACAAAAATAGAAATCTAATAACTTTTTGGATAATGTAACTTTGTTGTCTGCTACAGTGGAACGAAGCGATAAACCAATCTCAAATGACTGCTATTGCTTGAAGGTAATTTGTTTGTTAGCTCTATGTACAGTATTACACAAATAGGTTTCATAAAGCTAACATTCACTGGTTTGTTTATAAATTGTAAAGTTATAAGGTATTTTTTTGGCTATAGTATTTACGTTAATCTGAAAATTTTGTAGAATTCTACAAGGAGAATACTGTAAACTGACAGTTATTGTTTTCATAGAATTAATGAGGTTTTTTTTTTCTTACAGCTGAAAATTTGCAATTGATGAAGTGAATAGTGTTCTCGTGAAATGAAGAAAAATTGGGAACCTGACCATTAATGAACCTAGGATGAATTACCCTCAAAGTTAAATTGGCAAGAGATTACTGGTATGTACAAATTAGACAATATTTAACAGTCTGAGAATTTAGTGAAATGGATATTGGAAATAGGTCCTTACTATTTTTAGGAAGCAGGGGTCATGCTTAGTAGTTCACTGTGAAACTGCATCACTTCAGTATTAAATTCACCAATGCTGAAGCCCCTTTTAATAGTGATTGGAGCTGTAAGTTTGCAGCCGGAATATCAAATTATAGAAAGTAATTTATTTCTTAAACTTACAGAAGAATAATATAGCTACTGTACTGAAGTGTGTACTGTATTGCTAAATGTTTCCCTTTACCCTAATGGTGAAAAATTAATCTAAAGTATTAACTGCCATCATAGCTTACTGCTTTATAGCTTACTGCTTTTATAAGAGTTAGTTTTGAAGCTGCTAGACAGCAACAACTTAGGATAAGTGCTGTTTCAAAAATCCAAAATGAAGTAGGCATTGAAATAGAGTATTCCTACGTGGATACAAACTTTGAGATATTTAATGGGGCTACATCTGGTTTTGTTTTCTACGAGCAGATCATAAAAAAATAAATAGGCAAATTACGTCGTGTTACATTGCTAGGCAACTGCTGTCCATGACGCTGCCCACTTGTATCAAGCGTTAGTTTCTCAATGCTTGTGGCCATGAAGGTGGTCGGACATGGCTGCCTCCACTCCTACAATCGGAATACCTCATCGCCTGCTCTGCGATCTTTAAGTGCTTGTACTTGTCTTGGATATACCTTGTCATATGCTTATCCAGTATTTGTGAGTTAAGTTTGTTCCTTTCAACTGTCTTAATATGAAGCGTTCCTGCCTTGGCTGTAATGCTCGCCCTTGTGGTACCTTCATGAGCCTGGTAGAAGTGGATCCTTCCCCAGTATGTCTGTAGTGTGAGGGTGAAAAAAATGTCATCTCCACGGGAGTATTGTAGGGTGTGGTCTTCCTCCCGGTAGGATAGAGATTGTTCTCGGTATAAGAAGAGAGCCAAGAGAGAGAGTTCTTTTCCTTCGCCTTCTGTTAGCAAGGAAAAGCAGAGGAAGGTAAGTTTGGCGACCTGCTTTATCTCCCCACTTAGTTCTTTGTGGCAGGAGCACTCTGAAGGTTTCTGTCATGGTAGACAATGACCTTAATTTTATTAACATGTTATCAACTAGTGTTAATAATATGCATTATGAAACTGGGTTTGTTTTTATTGTGGATCCCCTTTCTACGGTAGCTACACTCCCTGAACCAGATCAGATTGATGTTTCTATACCAGATCATTGTCATGTCTAGATCCCCCTTGCCTCAACGATCGTGCTGAGCTGAGATTTAGATTTGTCAGACTGCAGATAAAATGTTCACCCCTATAGAAGTGTCTTCTAGAACAGTGAAAGCCCTGACATGGTAGAAGTTGTTAGGTCACCTCTCCTTGTTAAAGAAACTCGTCCCCCTGGGGAGATTACATCTGCACTCAGTGCAGTGGGCTTAGAGGAGTCAGTGGTTGCAAGCTTCAGACCATCCTGCGACCCTGCTGCGAGTACCTCAAAGAAATAATATCAGACCTCCAGTGGTGGCTGAATGACTAGAAACTGTTAGCGGTACCACCTATTCAAGCTTCTTCCCCACTCTTCTTGCTGTTCTCATGTGCATGTTGCCAGGGGTGGGGCACTCATTTGGGAAAGAAAAGTATCTCAGCCTTATGGTCAATAAAGAACAAGAACTTCCACATAAACTTCCTGGAAATGAAAGCTGCGCAACTAGCGTTATTCCACTTCGCAAAGACTGAAAGGTCACTCCATGCTCTTGGTGTGACCGACACCTCCAAACAAGGAGGCAGTGTCTTTCGCCCGTTAAGTATCATAACATATAAGTAGAGATTCTCAAGTGGACACAGTCCCAATCTCTCTTGGAGGTTATCTCTGGGAAGAGAAATGTCATTGAAGACCATGAGCTGTGGAGGGATGACAGTTGATTCAGAATGGTCTTTGCTTCTTCTAGTGATGAAGAAATTTGCGACCAAGAGACTTGCGACTTTGTGGACGTGTTTGCCACCCACCTCAATCACAAACTCCCAGTGTATTGCTCTCAATCCCAGATCAAGAAGCAGAGATGGAAGACCCATTTGAACACCCATGGGATGGGCTAGACTACTACTCCTCACTGTTCTGTTTGATCCGTCAAACGCTGAACAGAATCGGAACATCCGAGGGAGTTGGAATAACGCTAGTGGCCCCAAGGTGGCCAGCTGCAGAGTGGTACTCAGACCTGCCGGAACCTCTCACAGAAATGTCAAGGACTTCCAGAGTGGCCAAACCTGCTATGCCAACCTCAAATAAGAAAATTCCACGGCGCAGTACATTGCTCACGATTGAAGACTATCCAGCGTCTCCTCCAAAAGAAAGTCTAATCAAAGTCAATTGCAAAACAGCCTTTTGGATACCTCCGAAAGTCTAACACAGCAGTTTACTTGGCCAAGTGGGAAATCTTGATTGGGGTTGTAGGGGGAATATTGCTCCACTTACAGCCACTATTCTCATTATTGCAGACTCCTTTAGTGTTAGGAAAAGGCTTTTTTCAGTCACTCCAATGAAAGGCTACTGCTCGGCTTTTTAAACTGAAAGGACAGGACCTCTTAGATTTTGGGGAACTCTTAAGCCTTGATGAGGAACTCTTAAGCCTTGATGAGGAGTTTCGGTAGTCTTGCTCTCCTCGAGAACTAAAATCCCCTCCTGGGATTGTTACTAAGGGCCTTTAAAGAAGGCCTCTTACGAACCTATGCTTAAAGCCTTGGACAGAGATTTTACCTTTTTTTTTTTTTTTTAAGTCTTTCTCCTTGCCTTAGCTTCAGCCAAGAGAGTAAGTGAACTGCAAGGTATATCTCATCTTGCATCACATTCGAGAGGGTGGAGAGAACCATCTTTGTCTTTTGTTCCTGAGTGTGGCCAAAATCCAGTTGATAATATCAGGTTTAACTCTTTCATGATCTCTCAAAAGAAGTTACTCATGACCCGGATGACTTCTTACTATGTCTCTAAAACGGAATCTGTATATTAGACGTAGAATCTCCAATACATTCGTCATCACTGGCTGTTCCCCCCTCAATTTCCCCCCCCCCCCCCCCCTCCCCAGAAAAACCACTTCTGCTTGAAACCTAAATTGAGTGCCTATAAATCCTCGGGGAACAGTCTCCAAGGGCCACTTGAACATGATATAAGTAAGCTTGCCACAACCTAAGCAGTGAAAAAAAAAATAAATAATAAATAAACCACTTGGTAGCTCAAATTTTAAAAGATTTTACAAACCACCATCTTAGATTACATACACAGGTCCTTAAACACCTTTTCTATAGAACCCATTGTTGTTGCACAACAAATAATCTAATCTGTCTAATGGGACAACTAACTGCTTTTGTCTTGGGCATCAGTTAGTGACTTCTGCATTATAAGGGTATTTATGAGAACATATATACGAATGGCAATTTTGATCGAAATTGAAGTCCTCGCTTAAAATTTCCCTAATGCTGGTAAGAATGGCTTTTGTTTGTTTGCCACGACTTACTGAATATATATTATTAATGCAAGCCACTAATGTTCATATCGGTTCACACTAGCAAAACTCTCTGAATGGAACAGAAGGCTCTGCTTCGTACAAGCTGGCTGCACTGTTCACAAATAATTCACTTTGATCTCTTGCTATTACTATTGTATTTTGAGGAGGGCAAACCTCCTACCTCACTGAGACTTCTTCCCACATAAGGGAGACTTCCCATTAAAGGACTCTTTAGTTTGTATCGGCGTAGGAATAAACTAGTTTTAAATATTTTTTTACTATTCTTAGCTATATAAACCAGTCTTTTACCAGTAAAAGGTCATTACCTCAGCCACCCCGTAAGTTTTTGACCAGAAGTTTTGCGAGCGATGTGTCATGGACGGCAATTCCCTTAGATATGGGTTATAAATAGGTTACACATATTTTACATCTACATTAATTGAAAAATGGAATTTAGATTTTTTTTTTTTTAGGAAAATTGGGTAAACCAAGGACAACATTTTTTTAAATTTAAACCTTTTATCTCAAATATTTTAAAAGAAAAAGCAAAATTACAGCATCCCAAATTTGGTGGTTAATTTAGATAAAAAAAAAAAGGCAGGGTTTGTAAAATGTAAGTAATGCTGTTGAGGTTGGGGTACAGATTTCATAATAAATAAATTTTACATTTCTCTAAAATTTCTACTCAAAATTTAGTATAAACTAAATAAAATTAAGAGTATGGTCTAAATAAAATAAGGAAGTAGAACTTATAACCACTATATTTTATTAATTTTTAATCGTTTTAATATTTTCGTATAGAATGAGCATTAATTTTATTTTTGTATTTATTACAGATATCCCAAAGTTTCATAAAATTACATTAAAAACTGGCCACATTCACTGGAGCAGGAGTTCTCTACCTAAGATGCATTAACAGCAGCAGCAGGTGTAGGTGTTGCCAAAGCTTGCAGGATATAAAATACTGTCCATTCCAGCAGGATTTAGATAGTAGCAGCATGTGTACACTATACACATTGCAGAAGTGTGAGGTAGTAGTGCTACCAAAAATATAACACTTCCATCAGCAGAGATAAGGTCCACACATCTATGAAAGTCCGCAGGAGGCTACAATTTACCTGCATCACAGTTTGATACTAGCCTATGTATGGCTGGGCTCATAAGCACACTAGTACCTTAAGAAACCTTGCTGTGTCACCTAGAGCGAACCAATTACAACTAGAACTAGTGCCCATTGTAGAGGATGCAGTAGAGGGTCACATGTAATGGTAGAGCCCATGAAGCAGGATGCCACTTGTAGCGGCAGGAGAGGGCCAATTGAAGAAGAGGCGGCAATGGTGGCGAGGCATCAATTTTAGTCGTGGCCACAGTAAAGCTAACCCAATTGGAGATTAAGTGGGCATTGTAGTTGAAGTAGCCAGTAAAGTCAAAAGGGAGAAGGCCATACTGTAGTAATGCAGCAAAGTTACAATTTGCACTGAAAGCATGAGTGTGTGAAATGTATTGTAAAGCAGCAGCAAGAGAGGAACAATTTATAGTAAATAATCGACCAGCAACAGAGGGGCCAATTGAGGTGCAGCAGCAGAGGGGCCAATTGAGGTGCAGCAGCAGAGGGGCCAATTGAGGTGCAGCAGCAGAGGGGCCAATTGCAGCAGCAACAGTGTAGCCGAGGGCCCAACTGTGGATGAGGTGGCAGCAAAACTGTAGGCTAGATTGCAAACGATCCACCTCAAAACTGAAGCAGCAGCAGAGTGCCAATTGTAACATATGCCGCAGCAGTGTCGGAAGGGTCAATTGCAGCAGCAGACACAGTAGAGCCGAGGGGCCAATTGGACAGCAGCAGGGAAGCTGGAGCCACAAATATTGACGATGTAGGAGATAAGATGGTAGTGAAGCTCAAGATTTGTTTGAAGATGAGCAAGCTGCAGTGATGCAGATGGCAAGGGCCAGATTGTATAAGTTACACTAACAGCAGCAGTGTCAATTTATAACAGCAGCATTCTCAGGAGAGGGATAAATGTAACAGCAGTAACAGTGAAATTGGGACCCCAAATGCAGACATGAGGCAGGAAGTAGGCCCAAATGCAGACGCTGCGATTTCAAGTTGGAAACCTAATTGTAGACGAGATGGCAAAGTAATCGGCAATATTGTAGTACAGTAGCAGCAGAGGATCAACTGTGTAATAGAAGCTGTAGCAGAGGGGCATTTCTAGCGCCAATGAAGACGAGGGTCAAATTCTATATGAGATAGCAGCGAAGCTAAAGGCCCACAAGTAGCTGCAAGGAACTAGAGGAAGAGGGTCAAACTGTAATGAAGCATCAGCAGGAGGTGTTCAATGAAACAATATGAGCATGAGCAGAGTGTTGACTATGAAAGCAGCAGCAACATTGAAGCCGAGGATGGCTTGAAACTGAAGGCATAACTGCATAGGTAAAGTGGCTGCTGAGAAGCAATGTGTCAAACTACTAATAAAAGCAGCAGCTAGCCAATTGTGCTGAAACAGGAAAGGGACAACTGTAATAAAAGCAGCAGCGGGCCAATGGCGCTGAAAGGAGGAGGAGTATTTTATTAAAAGCACCATCAGGAGAAGGTTTATGTAGAAACAGCAGCAACATCATGAGGAGTGGTTTAAATGTAGTAGAAACGACCAGTGAAGCTGAGAGCCCAATTCTAGACAAGACAGCTGCAGTGCAAGCAGATAAAGTGTTAAACTGCAGTAAAGCAGCAGAAGAAAGCATCACTTGTATACGAAACGCTATCTGAGTGCAAGTTGTAACAGAAGCAGCAGGGGCAGTAAGAATGGCCAATTGCAGATAATATGGCTTGAAAATAAAAGTTCCAAGTCTAGACTAGGCAGCAGTAAATATGAGCGGCAATTTGTAGTGACAAGGTGGTAGCATGAGAGAGCTAAATTGTTCTAAAGCAACAGCAGAAGAAAGCTAATTGCATGTATTAAAAGCAAAATGGTGAACTGTATTTGAAAAGCAGCAGCAACATTAAACTGAAGGCCCAATACCAGATTTTAAGGCTCGAAGCTCTAGTATCTATCCCAAGACAAGACAGCGGTCTTAACTGTAGACTAGGTGTGAACGTTAGCAGATGGAGAAGGTCATAAAGCAGCAGCAGGAGAGAGCCAAAATGCAGTAAACCATGTAGGAGGCGACCATGCAGAAAGTGGCCTATAAAATCAGTAGCAGCATCAGGAGAAGGTACATGGAGCAGTGATATAGTAAAGCCGAGGGCACAATTGCCTCAAAGCTGAAGGCTAAAAGATTCAATTTTAGAAGAAATGGCTGCAAATGTGATGGCTCAATTGTAGTCTCAATAGTGCAGCAAAAGAGGGTCAAATTTTGGAAGAAGCCTTAGCAGAGGGCCAAAGGTTAAATAATAGGCACAGCAGCAACATGGAAGCTGAACGTCCAATCACACTCGAGACAGCTGTAAAACAGGAGGCCCAATTCTAGACATGCCCTCAGTGAATCTGTAAGATACATTGTACATGAAGCACGGTAGCCGAGGCAGCTGCAGCGAAGTAGAGGGCCAAACTGTGTAATAAAGCAACAGTAGAAGTTACTTATACTAGGAGAAGTAGGAGGGGCAACCTGTAGTTATAGTAATATTGTATTACAATTTAACATAGTTACTGTACATACAAGTTACTGTACATACAAATTAAAAGTCTGAAAATTAAGTACTAAATAAATCAACTGAAAACAATGTCGTCTTTTACTTCTGTAGTAATTATGAAAGCTTTGCTTGTCCATGAAGTATGAAATTCAATGTGTTCATAAGAAAAACGTTCTATGTGGAAGAGTTTTATCATAAAACCAAGCACAAATAAAGCCTAATACCCATACTGTTATGTTCAGGTAAAAAATTAAGGAATATGATATAGAAAGTAATATGTTACCTGTTATCAAAAACATTAAAACAGTTTGTAACTTAACACCTTATACTGTGTCAAAAAAAACCTCCTTTGAAGAATTAACTATATACTGTATAGCTTGCTTTGAGAAAAAGCATTAACAAAGATTAGAAATATTTACTGTATTTTGAACATTTCAGAAAATACCTCTTGATGATACAAAAATTTTGACCAGCAAAATCCTCTCTATAAAAAGTAAAACAACAAAACTTGTAAACTAAAACATACTTTTTCCTTTTAAAAAACAAACTGCATATTCACAGATACTTTAACTCTTATTAGCTGATGTGATTGATGTGATAATTCACTCAATTCTGATTTTTTAAACACTAAAATGTGACAAATTCGAAGATAATTTGTATTTTTCCTAACCATACAAACCTTAGCTATTTACAGAGGGTTTACCTTTTAGCGCAGCTGAAATGGCGAGCCATTAGAATTTAACGAGGGTGTATTACTCCCGCGCTAGTTAGCGGGGGGGGGGGGGGGAGGGGGTAGCTAGCTACCCCTCCCCCCCTCACACACAGATGAATGCTCACTTTCACTTAGAGGTAGGACTTGTCTTGGGGGACAGGGCTGGCGGGCAAATATGTGTAAATAGCAAAGGTTTGTATGGTTAGGAAAAATACAAATTATCTTCGAATTTGTCATTTGTTCCGTAACCGAAATACAAACCACTCTATTTACAGAGGGTGACTTACCCCTTAGGTAGGGTGGAAAGTCCCCAGCCATACTGGCTTTGGCTTTACCCGGGGACTCAGAATCCGAGTGAGTCGCACTCGAGAAAAGGAGTCCCTGCACCTCACAAGCTCCGCAAGGAACCATGTGGCCTACGTAAGCTTGTGTGTGAAGGAAGAAGTGTGACCCGTCCTAGGCAGTTGACCTGGAGTTCCAGAAGGAACTCTGGGTTAGGACGTTCCCAATACCACCTCGTCAGGGTATGGGGGACGCGACAGTATTGACTCAATACTCGGAACACAAGGAAGCATGGTTTACCTGCAGAGGTTCGAGGTCAGCTATGCAGAGACCAGGATGCTGCTTCCCCGTAGAGGGGATGATGAAGAAAGAAATAAGAGCCAGACATACTTCTTTCGTTCATGCAGACTAAAACCTGAAAACAATGCCCTCAACATTCTGCTACCTGTCCAAAAAGGAGCCTGAGGTTAGACCAGCTGTTGTGTAGCCACCACAGAGCGATAGAAAACGTATCGAGACTCCTGTGGGTCACGCCCTGCAGGAAGCGGGCTGCGAAGGTCATTAGACGCTTCCAGACTCCAGCTTGTAGCCCCTGCGTCACAGTAGTATTACTCGAAGGCGAGGGACGTTGCGATGTATCCAACATCGTGCTGTAGGGCGACGTGACGGGGGAGGGTCTGGAGACAGGTCGAGATGAATGTCCTCGAGTCCGGGCTGAAGAGGTATACTGGTGACTCTCCCCCGTGTCCTCCTTGTGCTCCCAAATCGGCTGCAACTGAGGACAAACTGCAGCTGTTCCCAGCGCTAACCTCTCGATTCCTTTACTGGCAAGAAAGAGAAGGTCTTGGGACATTAGATACAGAATGGAGACTCGAAATCTTGAATGAATTGGACCGAAGGGCCGGGACCCCCAGATTCTGAGTCTAGCCAACAACTCAGGAGCGAACCTGAATGTTGCCTTCCCCTCTTCCTTAGAAAGGGGGGAGTCGTAAGAGACCAAGAAGATTGCTTACACACTGGCCGTGGCCAGAGTGAGCAGGAGACCCAAGGCGGAATACAATCCGAGGCCTGTCATAAAGGGTCTTGAGAAGATCTCTTAAAGGACTAAAAGTCCAAGCCATGCTCCAAGTTGGAGGTCTTCCTCCGACTAGGGCAGGGACGATCGTAGCTTCGCATGAGCGAGGATAGATCCAGCGGGCAGGAAAAAGTTATTCCTTTAAGCCTGAAGGTCAGGGAAAGGCTGAGCGACAGGCTTCATTGCCGAGAGCAGAAAGGAGTTTCCTCCCGCCGAAAGGCAATAAGACCGTTATTGCTGGAGAAGAGGCCTCAAGGGAAGAGGTATATCTCCCACGGCACCAACCACCTTAGACTCTTCACTTTGCCTGGAAGACCCCTGTGGATGACTATCGCAGATGACGCGACCTCCGTACCGCGACTGTAGCGGGTTGTCTCTTCTTGAGGAGGAGGCGTAGTGTCTCCAGGCATGAAGCCGAAGCGACGCCCCGGTTCGGGAGAGATGTCTCAGTGTGGTTGCTTGAGTAGTCTGCACCGTGGGAGAAGCTCTCCCGGGAGTTCCGTCAGGGGAAGCAGAGGGTCCAGAAACCGTTCTGCGCATAGTCCCAGTGGAGCCCTCCCATTGAAAGGTTGACAGACAACCTGGTCTTGTTGAGACCCATTGTCCACAGACAAAAAGGAGGGAAGACGCAGGCGTCGAAGTTGTCCCACCATCACCGGAATGCATCTTGCCAGAGTCTCGGGGTCTGAGACTGGGGGGAAGAACAGCGGAAGCTTGAGGTTCCAAGCTGTCGCGTATCAGGTCCCCCAGGCCAGTACTTGCTGGTTACCCAAGGTCAAAGACCCCCAGGTACACTCTCTCTACGAGGCTCTGCTCGGATAGTCGGAGAGAACATTCTCCTGCCTGGAATGAGAGAGCCGATGGTGGTATTGAGAGAATCTCAATCATCCTGGTATCTCTACTGCAAGATGTGAAGGTGTGAAAATGCGTCCCCTGCTGGTTAGAATACGCCAGAATCATGAAGTCGACGCGCACGGGGCGACTCGGCAGGAGCTGTAGGATCTGTAGGGGGGCCATACTAAGGCCCCTAAGCCTGCCTGAATGATGGAGAGGTATCCTTCAGGTCTTGACCATAGGCCTGGACCGGAACATGCCCCCCCCCCCTTTCCTTTGACGAGTCCGAGAACAGCATCAAGAATGTGGGGAAAGGGCGAGAATATCCACTACCATCAAGAGGCTCCATAGGTCAACACCCATTGCAGGTCTAATAGATCCGCTGGTCCCATAGGGGCCAGGAAGTCCGGTTAAACATTGCCTGAAGCCACCGGAACTTGGACCGCCCCACATGGAACTTATCCTGAGGCGATCGTTCGGGCTATAGACGTGTCAATGAGGAAAGGAGAACTAGGAAACGTTCCAAGGTAGGGCTGAAAGCTCTGCTTGACTGAGAACAGGTACTGCGACTCTCCTCAGTCTTGCCACAGTCAACTGAAAGGAAGGCTCGGAGGATGTGGTAACAGAATCTGGCATCCCCAGGTGGTCACCCATCCAAGTACCGACCAGAACCGACGTTGCTTAACCTCGCTGGACGGACGAGAAGCGGGGTTTCCAACGTGGTAAGGCCGTTGACTCAATATCATGGCCAGATACTCTAGATGTTGAGGCAGAGGAAGAGAAGGCTCCAAGCAAAATACCATGAGCCCACACTCATGGTAAGCATCCGGAAACTTGTCCTGGCGCTGAAGAAGGTCGAACCCGAGCCTACCGGAGTTGACCAGCCCTCCAAACAGCAGAGGAGGCGGAAGCCTGCACCTGAGCGGCCAAGAGGAAGGCAGGGAGAGTTCTCTGGGGAAACAAACCTGCTATGCCACGGCGGGATAGCCACACTGCATCATAAGCAGGAATACTTGCAGTCTAGGCTGAATTCGACGAGAACCCTGGAAGATGGATGGAATGGAAACTGAAAGTACCCGTCCTTCCGATCCAGGGTTTAAGGAGTCCTGTCGCCTCGTTACCAGTCTGATCGATTCTGCTGGTCTACGCTGGCCGAAGTTTGTTCGACAAACTTGATCAGGGCTAAGAGGTCGACTAAGGACATCCCCTCTCAGATCCTTCCTTACAAGAAAGGAACGACTGAGGAGGCCGGGGGTGAAGCCGTCGTTGATCCTAAGGAAGACCTTCGCCTAAAGTATGGATCATTTTGCCCAACTGGGCAACTCTTGCTGACGCTATGGCAAAGAGGTTGAGACACTGAATTCGCTGACAGAGACGGCAGGCGCGATATCCTTGGCTGATCACAGAGATTGTGCGGGAATGGGCATCGGGAAGCTGTCATTCGGATGAGTAACCTTAAGCATCCTCCCAGCAAAAAACCTGCAATCCTAGAGTTCGTGAACTCCTTTTAGGACTATGCCCCCCCCCCCGGGGGAGTCTCCCGTGCCATCTGTTCCTGACAGGAGGAAACTGCAATTGGACACCTTGTCCCAGTTGTCGTAGCCGATAACTTAGGCCGACGTGGTTGAAAGAAAAGGGCGCTGGAGCCCTGCAGAGTCTGGAAGAGAGCGCCTTGAAGGAGTGAAAACGGAAGTCGATTTCCTCCGCACAGCCGCTGTCCAAGTCTCTGTCCTTGGGCACAAACAAACTCTTCTCAAGGATGGAAGGGTGTCTGAGGTCGTCGACCTCCACAGATGAGACACCCGAAGGAAGCCCTCAGTCAGCGCGTCCAGATGGTACAACATCGAGCTTGTCCGCAAGTTAGATACTTGACGACGAAAGGCCAAGGTGCCTGAGCTCGAGAGGAGGAAAGTACCCATGATCTTCCTGTAGCTTCCTTGAACCAAACCTCGGGCCGTAACCGAGGAGGGAAAGGACCTGGTAAGCTCCCAGAGGAAGAGGTAAGCAGTCACCCCTTGTCCGATGGAGAAATCTCGAACGGAAAGCCCCCCCCCCGCCAAAAATCCTTCCAGGGAATGACGGGGAAGGGCTAACCCAGGTTCAGGAAAGAGGAGTGTTGCTCAGATCTCCCTTAAGTTTCTCCTATTCTTGCAAGTGCCATGCTCTGCGTTTACGGGGTGAGGCAGTGTTCTGGAAATACACTCCAGAAGAACTCGCCAGGCTGGCCATGCTGCGAAAACCCCATTGGGAATCGCCCTGGAGCTCGCGCGACGGTAATTCAAAGATTTGCGCGTGGGCGAACGTGGAAGCGCCCATGCGCGGTAACGCAAACGAAGGTGAGCGTGGTAGGGAGGGCGAGCGTGGTAGGGAGGGCGAGCGTGGTAGGGAGGGCGAGCGTGGTAGGGAGGGCGAGCGTGGTAGGGAGGGCGAGCGTGGTAGGGAGGGCGAGCGTGGTAGGGTAGGGAGGGCGCGTGGTAGGGAGGGCGAGCGTGGTAGGGTAGGGAGGGCGAGCGTGGTAGGGAGGGCGAGAACTGGTGGTCGGCGAGCGATAACCCATAGACGAGCAATGGATACTGCAAGAAATAAGCCGACGTTCGAGCGGCGGAACACCGTCGGTTCACGCGCGGGCGAACATTGGAGAGTTTATGGGAGCAGGCGTGTGGGCGCACGGGCGAACATTGGAGAGTTTATGGGAGCGGACGTGCAGGCGTGTGGGCGCGCGGGTGAGCGGGCGAGTGGTCGCGAGGGCGGGCGGGCGAGCGGTCGCGAGGGCGGGCGGGCGAGCGGTCGCGAGGGCGGGCGGGCGAGCGGTCGCGAGGGCGGGCGGGCGAGCGGTCGCGAGGGCGGGCGAGCGGTCGCGAGGGCGGGCGGGCGAGCGGTCGCGAGGGCGGGCAGGCGAATGAGCGCAAGTCCAAGGCGGCGAGCAGCATGCGCAGGTGGGCGGTCGCGCCACGGCCAGCAGCATGCGCAGGTGGGCGGTCGTGCCACGGCCAGCAGCATGCGCAGGTGGGCGGTCGCGCCACGGCCAGCAGCATGCGCAGGTGGGCGTTCGCGCCACGGCCAGCAGCATGCGCAGGTGAGCTAGTAGCTGCCGAACCATGTTCCTTCAGAAGTGTTGGAGAACGTTGGCGTGCCGGCTGTAATACACGCGGGCGATCCGGAGATCGCCGAGAGACAGGTGATCGCTGGCGAGATCGTCGAGAGACAGGTGATCGCTGGCGAGCTCATGATCGCTGGCGAGCAGAAGGCTACGCGTGGAAGCCTGCGCATAGAAGAAGAGTCCTTAACCCCGACCTGAACCGAAGTTCTAGATCGCGAGGGCGAACGTGGGCGCACAGGGCGCGTAACAGGAACCAACAGGAACAGCAGGGATGATCATCATGAAAGCGCTGATGAGCAGGAGAGCGCCTGTGCGCTAACACTGAGCAGGAGCAAACACAGCAGAAGGGCGCGCAGGGGAACCCTGACACGCAAGGGAAGAACCCCCGTGGGAGGCAACCCTTTGCCCCGAAGGGATCGTTGTCCGCCGGGGGACTGATGTCCGTCGGAAGACCACTGTCCGTCGGGAAGACCGTTGTCCATCGGGAAGACCGTTGCCCGTCGGAAGACGAGATCAGACTGCTGTCCATCTGCACCAAGGCGGAAGATCACGAAAAAGGAGTTGTAGGCTGCAAACGGAGATTCAAAAAGGCGCCTTAAGCACCCTTATAGGGAGATGAGAGGCCCTTACGACGAGGCGGACGGTGGGCCTTACGGCGAGGGAGGCCTACAGCAACAGAAGAATCCTCCGAAGAGGAGTCTCTACGAGTGTACTCTCTCGCGAACGAAAGAGAAACACTTCGTAGAAGAGACTGGTCAGCCAGTGACCTAAAAGGAGCAATCCTCCGAAGAGGAGCTCCTGCAGTTGCCCAGCCCCTTGAGCGAAACTGCAGGTGTGATCGCTCAGCACCAAGAGCATAGTCGCACGAAAAAAAGGCAAGAGAAGAACCCCCAAAAGTGGAAAAACTCAAGCCTGGACAGGAAAAACTTCCCTCGGAAGGAAAGTTACCCGCCCAAGGAGGCAAGCCTCCTGAGAGTTCTAAAATGAACTAAGAGATGTCCGTCATCACGGGAGTACTTCCAGTAGAAGGAGACACGCCCCTGACGAAAATACAAGGGGGGAGGCAGCAACAGCCGCATCCCCAGGACTCAACAAGACAGCTCACACCGTTGCCATATTACAGAAACGAACTACTGTAGATCGGTAACTGTAAAAAAATAAAACAAATAACATTAGTACACATTCATTCCCACGGGAAGGCTCCGAAGAGGAATCCCAATGGAAAGGAACAAGAATTACACAACAGGCACGTGCCCTCACAACTACTTACACTCACGGAAGGAGAGCTGTAACTAAAACAGAATTATAACAATTATAATTATGTAACTATGTAATTATGTAATTTAAAAATGAATGAACACTAAAGAAAGAACGAAAACCCCGAAAGGAATCGTTCTACAAGCTGAAAAAAACAACTACAATTAGATTCATAAACTAATTGAGACAAACGTACGGCGTAGCAACCCCCCCACCCGGAAAGGAAGCTACAAGGGCGTAGTAACACGTAGTAAAAGGGTGAACGACCTCAAGAGAGAGAGAGAAAGACCGGAGTCAAACTCGATCGCCACCCATAAAATTACGCCGTGGAGGCCTAACTGCCGAGGACACCGCGAAGAAATCGTACACTACACACACACAAATCTGAAAAGGAAACTTACTGATTTCTATACTCAAATATATATACAAACATGAAAACATGTTTACATATATATTGAGTAAAAGAAAAGTAAGTGATTAAGTAAAGACAAAACAAACAAACAAAGAATGGCTGCCAGAGAGGACCAAGACAGAGACGTCTGTCACAGTCCGAGCCAAAAGTGAAAGTGAGCATTCATCTGTGTGTGAGGGGGGGAGGGGTAGCTAGCTACCACTCCCCCCCCCCCCCCCCCCCCGCTAACTAGCGCGGGGGTAATACACCCTCGTTAAATTCTAATGACTCGCCATTTCAGCTGCGCTAAAAGGTAAACCCTCTGTAAATAGTGTGGTTTGTATTTCGGTAACGGAACAAATAAGAAATTTAACATGCCACATTTCATACTCCTGAAATCCAAAATATTAATTTTTGATATCTTCATACCAGACCTTTCTTCAAGTTACACTATTTTTTAAAATAAAGATTAACTAGACTCTACACTAAACTTGAGTTAATCAATATCAACATGGTAAATCCTGTCTCTTATTTTAAGTTCTGAACAGTTTTCACATCAGGCTGGGTTCTTAAAATAAAAAATAAAGTTCATACCCAACATCAATAAATTTTTAGTCAGTTTAAACAAACCTGAAATGACCCTACAACATTAAAATATACAACTTAACAGGAAAATTATTGTTTAAACAGCCTTACACTTACAGATAAAACTGACTAAAAACATGGAGTTCAACTTTCTAAGAACGCAAGATTAATTTTTTGTCACCCTGAAATCTATACACCACCTCCATTATCTTAGATAAAAAACTTGAGCACCTGTCTTGTCCAAAATATATGATTTACTTTAGGATATCGGGTTATTGTACAAATATTTCGTTAAAATCACAGCTAACCAATTCCCAAGCACCTGGCACAACGGATATCTGAACAATTTGCTCACCATGACGATGGATAGAACAACCCTCCATTACTGCAGGGGAAATGCTGTATTTGTAAGTGTGTTTCAAGGTAGAGTTCAGGAGCTTCCTTTAACAACTTCCTGTAAAATCTAAAACAATTTTTTAGAAAATTAATTTCATTACAGAGAATAGTTAGTTTCCTCTTAAACACTTAATAGTAAAGTGTACTTTTTACCTATCTCTATGGCGAGATACATTCTCATTGCCATGACTGGGCCGCCAGTCATGGCTAAGGTTGGTTGACCAGTATTTAAAACTTTCATGTTATGTGCTTAGCTATTCCTAAGAAAACTAAGCTCAGTCTTGAATCCGTGGTATCTTGGAATGAGTCTTCAGTTTCTTTAAATTTTCAATTTGGAGCAAACCTGGAACAAAACTAATTTGACTTGCATTAGTACATACATCATACATACATACACCAAGGCACTTCCCCCAATTTTGGGGGGTAGTCGACATCAACAAATGAAACAAAAACAAAAAAGGGGACCTCTACTCTCTCTGTTCCTCCCAGCCTAACAAGGGACTCAACCGAGTTCAGCTGGTACTGTTAGGGTGCCACAGCCCACCCTCCCCCGTTATCCACCACAGATGAAGCTTCATAAAGCTGAATCCCCTACTGCTGCTACCTCCACGGTCATCTAAGGCATCCGAGGAAGCAGCAGGGCCTACCGGAACTGCGTCACAATCGCTCGCCATTCATTCCTATTCCTCGCACGCTCTCTTGCCTCTCTCACATCTATCCTCCTATCACCCAGAGCTTCCTTCACTCCATCCATCTACCCAAACCTTGGCCTTCCTCTTGTACTTCTCCCATCAACTCTTGCATTCATCACCTTTAGCAGACAGCCATTTTCCATTCTCTCAACATGGCCAAACCACCTCAACACATTCATATCCACTCCAGCTGCTAACTCATTTCTTACACCCGTTCTCACTCTCACCACTTCGTTCCTAACCCTATCTACTCGAGATACACCAGCCATATTCCTTAGACACTTCATCTCAAACACATTCAATTTCTGTCTCTCCATCACTTTCATTCCCCACAACTCCGATCCATACATCACAGTTGGTACAATCACTTTCTCATATAGAACTCTCTTAACATTCATGCCCAACCCTCTATTTTTTACTACTCCCTTAACTGCCCCCAACACTTTGCAACCTTCATTCACTCTCTGACGTACATCTGCTTCCACTCCACCATTTGCTGCAACAACAGACCCCAAGTACTTAAACTGATCCACCTCCTCAAGTAACTCTCCATTCAACATGACATTCAACCTTGCACCACCTTCCCTTTTTGTACATCTCATAACCTTACTCTTACCCACATTAACTCTCAACTTCCTTCTCTCACACACTCTTCCAAATTCTGTCACTAATCGGCCAAGCTTCTCTTCTGTGTCTGCAACCAGTACAGTATCATCCGCAAACAACAACTAATTTACCTCCCATTCATGGTCATTCTCGTCTACCAGTTTTAATCCTCGTCCAAGCACTCGAGCATTCACCCCTCTCACCACTCCATCAACATACAAGTTAAACAACCACGGTGACATCACACATCCCTGTCTCAGCCCCACTCTCACCAGAAACCAATCACTCACTTTATTTCCTATCCTAACACATGCTTTACTACCTTTGTAGAAACTTTTCACTGCTTGCAACAACCTTCCACCAACTCCATATAACCTCATCACATTCCACATTGCTTCCCTATCAACTCTATCATACGGTTTCTAAATATAAATTATAAACAACCTAGGAAGATACCTAAATTTATAAACATACAACTTCAGTTCAGTTACATACCTGGCCCTAACAAGCTATTAAAATTACAAATTGAAAAGTATTGTGTATTTTTCCCTACTACTGTGTACAAACCAGACTTTAATAGGAATGATAATTCCAGCGAAGCTAAAAAATGGCTGATAAAAACATTTAACGAGGTGGTTAGCAGTTGCTTGCTTGTGGAAAATAAACCACCTAATAGGCAATGGACAACAACTATGATCCGAACCTAGGGTTTTTGGGATGGTTGAGGCAGGGAACATAATAAAGGGTTGATTTTTGTAATAGGAAAATATAAATCTCAAAATTTTTTTATTGTTCCTACACATATAAATCATCATGCTTTAATATGAGACGTTTTCTTTGGAGGGAGGATATCCCTTGTCAAAGCAGTTGGACCTGTAAAAGGATCCGAAATAATGACTCCTGTCAAACTCCCCGACAATATGGACATAAAGAGGTCACAAAAGCTGGACTTAGTCCAGTGAATGGTAGACTGTCACGGACAAACCCAAATAAGTGTTGAAGATATGGTGTCCAATATATAGTAGTTTACGAGAAATTGGTTTGCATACATCTGTGTCTGTCCTCCTCCTCTGGGAGAGGGGTAAGATACAGTACTTCGGAGAGAAAAAAAAAAAAAAAAAAAAAAAAAAAAAAAAAAACATGCTCGATCATGCATCTGTTCCAGCACATAAAAGCACTATTACTGCATCCAGGGAGGGGAAGAAAGAGTAAAAAGGTCAAACATTCATACCTCTAGTTCTAGACTTTTCTCATGACCCATATCTTAAGACGATGTACTTGTTGTCCCATGAGGGAGAACAGTATAGTTCATTACAATACCTATTGAACAGCTACCATTAGAGTAAGAGTGAAGGTATAAAGGAACCTGAGTGTATACTCCCAAAGGTAATAGGCATTGACAATTGTCTGACTTTTCCAAACACCTGCCTTCAAGATGTATCACAGTAACTTCCTGAATGCTATGGTAGATATGATACTTGAGACTTCATGCACATAAGCTCGGGATAGTCCATCCATTCCATCATTGATGTCAGGATAAGCATGTCTGATAGTCTCACAAAGGAGTGGGGGTGTTCTATGATGATATTGTTTTTACCCTTTCAGTACTGAGAAGGGGTCTCTATTGCTCCAGTCTAAAGTTCAGAGTCTTTTTCAGGTATTGTCATAATGCCCTCACAAAACAGAGAAACTGTCTTCCTGATCTTCGTAAGTCACTTCCTGTAGGGAAGAGATGGAGGGCTCTAACATTAGTTGTGAATGACTGGGGTTATGGGTCTTGGTAAAACTCCGGAACATAAGTGGAGACCACCTTAGGTGTGACCTGATATACAAAATATCATGCAGTTCAACTACAAGGCTCCGTCGAGGTAAAAGCTAGGAGGGAGACAGTTTTGAGGGTCAACTGCTATCCGACACCAATCTCAAGGGTTTATATAGGGCTGGCCCGGTTAAAACACCTCCAGAGAAGTCAGATGCTGGTGGTTTTGAGTTCCCTAGTAGGAGGAGGAGACTGCTTGAAGCTCCTCATGAGCATAGACAATTCCCATGAAGAGGATAGGTTTAAACCTTTCTCAAGACCTAGCTTAAGACCATGCAATAGCCTTATCACCACAAAGACTGAGAGGAGCTTCCCCTCACAAATGCCGACTAGGAAATTGGCAACCAATTCTCCTGGGAGACAGCTTCAGAGGATCTTTGCAGGTATCCAGACATTTCCAGTGCAGTGCCTTGCAAAAAGCCTTTTGCTTGGAGGAGCTGGATAGTAGCCAACTGTGAAGAGCAAAGGAATCTACTACAGTAGTGGTACCTCTGAAGTTGGGGCTGACAGGGAAGGGTGGGCCATAAGGATAGTTCTCGAAGTATTTTAAAGAGGAGCATTTGTAGGTCTGGATACCAATTGAGGTGTGGCCACTCAGGAGCCATCAGCATTTTCCAGAGATCTGTCATCGTCAGCAGTCTTCAATATTTGGAAAATCAGGCATAAAGGTGGAAAGGCGTATCCCTATTGTTACAGGGGTGTTTGAATGCTTCATCTAATGCCGCAGTCAGGTCTGCAACTGATGAGCAGAATGCTGGTAGCTGCTGCTTCAGCTACGTGGCAAGAAGTCTTTCTGCAAGGCAGTGATGTAAAGACTTTTACCATGATCCCCAGATCGTGGCATAAGGAAATAAAGGATCTTTATCCTGAAATAATGGTCTCTTGGAGGAGGAAAGAATCAGCCAGTCTTCGAGGTGCGAGAAAAGATCCGCGTGCAACACCTGCGGAGCAGTAGACAGTCCAGAGCATGGGGTTTTGAACTGGTACGCTACTCCGCGGACAAAGCGGAGGTATTTTTGGTAGGCCAGATGGATGGGTATTTGAAAGCAAGCATCCTTCAGATATACAGAAGGCATGGAATCACCTTCCAGTATTCGATCACATACGGTGCTTGCCTTATCTATCTTGAGTAAAAAGGGCAAACATAGCTCTTTCAGTGATACTGATTGATGATCAGTCTCCAAGCCCCCAGATGACTTCTCCACAAGGAAGAGAAGTTTGTAAAGGCCTGGGAAAACCATCCTACAAAACTTCTAGTGCATTCTTCATTTCCATTGATATCATTTCTACCTCTAGGGCCACAGCTTTCATGATCAGGTATGATAGTTCTTGAACATCATCGGTATTAGAGTGAGGGGAGGATGTGAGTTGATGAAAAGTAGCAGTATCCATCCTAGATAACTTCCATCACCCACCTCTGTTTTGTGCTGCTGCTCCATTGACCAACAGCTCACCTGACAACTCCTGCTCACATTAGCCATGAAGAGTAAAATGCACTTGTGTCTCTCTTTACTCTTTTCTACCCATCTTTCTGTTCTGGCTACGTTGGGAGCGAAAGGAAGGAGTAACATCCACGCCTTTCTTAGAGGAGGAAAGGAGTACTGATGCAGATCTAGCACTGGATGTCAGAACGTTAATCTTCAGACCCAACTACCAGGGGGGGGGGGGGCAGGGTTCAAAGTTATGGGCATAGTTACCTTTGAAGGACCAGAGCCCTTAAGGGTAATTGCTCGATGGATAAGGAAGTCCTTCCGAACCTTTCTACTGTGAGAACAGGGCTGTAGTATAAGATACCAGTGCGTTACTGTCAAAAGTAAATCCTTGTCCCACCAGCCAAGCAATGCATGAGGCTACAGCATCCTTCTCTTTAGAACCCAACATGGCCTAGTGAGTAGCTAATTGGTGAACTATGAAGGTAACACCCTTTGCACCTGACAGGATCAAGTCCTTGTACTTCTTTGTCATCTAAGGGTTTGCCAAATCCAGGGTTGTGGAGAAGTACGAGACTGCACTCGACCAGTGGTTGATAAGATTTTGCTCGGAGGCTCAATGGAAGTAGATTCAAGTGCTGATAACGTCGTGCAATTGTACTGGGGTTCCTTGATCAAGGACCCTGCCATCAATGTAGTTAATAGTTAATTAATCTGTAGAGGAGAAAGTTTTGCATCTTGTAGTATAAAGAATCGTAGTTCTTCAAAACCCTGGGACGTAGGATCTTATTCGTTAAGCTAGATTGATTGACTGATTCAAGGTTTTCAGGCATCCTGACATCTAAGGTAATTGACGCCGTTATCATTTAGTTTATACATACAAATAAATTAAAAAGATTATTCAAATAATACCGTAAAAGTTGGATGTCATTATAAACATTAGATAGTTTTCAGAAGACCTGCTTCTGAAATAAATCTAAAAATGCAACTTACATAGTAGGACACATCATGTCCAAGAATCTTGGCAAGGATGAACCTGCCACCCTCACCTCAAGCCTCAAACAAATATCTATTCCTTAAGTTATTATAATTGGGGCATTCGGTCAACAAATGCCTCACTGTTAGAGGTACAAAACAGTCTTCACAATAGGGTTGGTGTTGGCCCTTTAGCAGAAACTAGTGTGTCAACCGAGTGTGACCAATACGGAGACGACAAAGAGAAGTCTCCCATTTTCGGGGCATCATGTTATACCTCCAAGGAGATATGGCATTTGTTACTTCTCTCATTTTATTGCCCATCTAGACTATCCCAGTGCTGTTGCCATTTATTACAAACCAATTTCTTGATGTTAGGTAGGAAATCATTACACGGAATGAGATATCTTCTTGGCAGCAACTCTGATGCAGATGCAGCATTCTTTGCCAGTGAATCTGCTTTCTAATTCCCAGACACACCTACGTGTGCTGGAACCCAACAAAATCTAACTGTTATACCTTGCCGTCCAATAATAAAAAGCCATTCTAAAATCTTTAAAACTAGAGGGTTGCTAGAATTAAAAACTTCTAAAGCTTGAAGGACACTTCTTGCATCACTAATAATTGTTTAATTACCCTCCTCCTCCAACACTATTTTCTAAATAGCGGTTAGTATGCCATACAGTTCGGCAGTAAATATGGAAGCTGTTAGAGGAAGTGCACCTCTACAATTAGAACCATTACTATGTACAGTACTCCAAATCCAACGCCAGCATCAGATTTGGAGCCATCAGTATATATAAAAGTCAATCCTCTATGTTCTTCAACATGTTCCACAAAGAGACCTGGCTTCTAGGTCAGTCATATTCTTCTTAACTCCAATAAAGTATTTACAAAAACATACCTCTGGTAATTCCATGGAGGCGTTGATGATACCTTGAATGGAAGTACTGTACCTTACTTCTAATTATATCCAGACTGTTTAATAATTGTTTCACCGGCAAGCCATAAGCTTGAGGAGATTTTGGGTGCAACTCAAAGTATGATGCGTGTCTTACAAGGCTTGCAGTCTGAAAGGCTAAAGACTTAAGGAGTCTTTGCAATCTAAACCAATACCGAATAATGGAAGACATTCGGTATTATTGGAAGACATTCGGTAAAGGTCTAGAGGTAACTCTCCAGCATCAACAAGGAGACTTGGGATAGGTGAGGTTTTAAATGCTACAGTAGACAATCTAATACCTTCATGATGTATTGAGTCTAATATTTTTAACTGGCTTGGGGTGGCTGAAGAGTATATTTCACATCCATAACTAACTTTGGAAAAAATCAAGGCCTTGTATAATTTTAAAATAGTATTGCGCTCTGCCCTCCATGATGTATGGGACAATACTTTTAAAATAGTTTTGCGCTCTGCCCCCCATGATGTATGGGATAATACTTTAAGATATTCAGCGCCTCGAGACATTTAGCTTTTAACGCTTTTAAGTGAGAAACCCATGACAGCCTACAATCAAATTTCAAACCTAAAAATTTAGCTTCACTTGCACATGGTATCCGTTGACCTTTAATGTATATATCCGTGTCTGGATGCACTCCCCTGATACGACAAAAATGGACAATGGTAGTTTTACTTGTCGAAAACTTAAATCCATTCATGTCGGCCCAATGGATAATTTTGTCAATAGAGTGTTGGATTTTTCTCTCAACCATTGCCATTCTAGTGCCAGCAAATGATATTGAGAGATCATCCACAATTAATGTTGAGAGAACATCTTGGGGAATGACTGAGGATATCCCATTACTTGCTAGTGCAAACATGGTTACACTCAGCAAACTCCTCCTCCCTGACACTTACTCTCTGATAGTTTCCCCCACTCTCACTTGAAAAAAACTATGCGAAAGAAATGACTGAATAAATAGTGGTAGTTCTCCTTTTAATCCAAGTTCATGAATTGTTTTAAATATACCATATCTCCATATGGTATCATATGCCTTTTCAAGGTAAAAAAAAAAAAACTCACATGGTGCTGTTTGGAAGCAAAGGCTTCACAAATAGAGGACTCAAGTCTTATTAACACATCAGTTGAGTGCATTTTTCAGAATCCACATTGAATCGGTGATAAAATAACCTTTTCAAGGTACCACATCAACCTTGCATTGACCATCTTCTCCATGATTTTACATAAATACGAAGTCAATGCAATAGGTCAATAGCTTGCTGCTAAAAACTTGTCCTTATCGGGTTTTAAAGAGGCTAAAATAATGGCTAGTTCCCAAACACTTGGGTAACTATGATCATGCCATATTCTATTAATAATATGACAAATTCGTA
This sequence comes from Palaemon carinicauda, assembly GCF_036898095.1. Lineage (NCBI taxonomy): Eukaryota > Metazoa > Arthropoda > Malacostraca > Decapoda > Palaemonidae > Palaemon > Palaemon carinicauda. The sequence goes on from NC_090757.1 coordinate 3,533,769, forward strand.
GATAATTTGTATTTTTCCTAACTATACAAACCTTAGCAAATTACATGGGGTAATTACTTCGCCGTAGCTGAATGACGAGCCATAAAAGTTTTAACGAGGGTTTACTACACCGCCACTAGTTAGCGGGGGGGGGGGGGGGGGGGGGTAGGGAGGGGTAGCTAACTACCCTACCCCCCCTCACACACACCGGTGAATGCTTAGAGGTGGGACTTATCTCGGGGGACAGGGCTGGCGGGCACATATGTGTAAATAGCTAAGGTTTGTATAGTTAGGAAAAATACATATCTACGAATGTCATTTGTTCCGTAACTGAAATACAAACCACGCTATTTACATGGGGTGACTCAACCCTTAAGAAGGGCGGTAAGTCCCCTGCCATACTGGCTTTGGCTTGCCCGGGGACCCCAAATTCGACTGTGTAAGTACTCAAGAAATAAGGGGTCCCTGCTCCTCACTGGCAGCTGTGAAACTGCTGTGGCCTACATAAGCTGTGTGTGAAGGTGAGAAGTGACTCATCCTAGGAAGTTGACCTGGAGTTCTTCAGATGGAAATCTAGGCTAGGACTCTCCCAATACCACCTTGTCAGAGTATGGGGAAATGACAGTATTACATTTAAATACTAGGAACACAAGGGAGCATGGCTTACCTGCAGAGGTTTGAGGTCAGCTGTGCAGAGAACCCAGGATGCTGCTTTCTCCAAGGGAGGAGAGGATGAAGAAAAGAATAAGGGCCAGACAGATTTTTTCATTCACGCAGACTAAAACCGGGTAACAATGCCCTCAACCTTCTGCTACTTGTCCATTAAGGAGCCTGAGGTTAGACCAGCTTTTGTGCAGCCACCACAGGGCCGATAGAGAACGTATCGAGCCTCCTGTGTGTCACGTCTTGCAGGTAGTGGGCCGTGAAGGTGGTCTGACGCTTCCACACCCCAGCTTGAAGGACCTGCGTCACTGAATAATTCTTCTTGAAAGCCAGGGACGTAACTATGCCCCTGACATCATGCGCCCTAGGGTGACGTAACGGAGGAGGGTCAGGATTCAAGGCCAGATGTATCACCTTGCAAATCCAGGCCGAGATGGTATTCCCGGTGACCCTCCTCTACGTCTTCCCGGTGCTCACGAACTGCAGCTGTTCTTTTTAAGATACAGCCTCAGACTCCTCACTGGGTACAGTAGGAGATGGTCTGGGTCATCTGTTACAGAACGGAGACTCGAAACCTGGAAAGAGTCGAACCTAGGGTCCGGCACTCCTGGATTCCGAGTTTTGGCAACAAACTCAGGGACGAAGCTGAACGTTACAGTACCTCCCTATCCCCTTGAATGGGCGATGTCGTACGAGAGACCATGTAGTTCACTGACTCGCTTGGCCGAGGCCAAAGCTAGCAGGAAAACCGTCTTCCAGGTAAGGGGGCGATCAGAAGCCTGGCATAATGGTTCGTAGGGAGGTCTCTTCAGAGACCTGAGAGCTCAAACCATGTTCCATGGAGGAGGTCTCACTCCCGACTGAGGGCAGGTAAGTTCATAACTCCGTATGAGAAGGGAAAGTTCCAGCAAGGAGAAATGTCCATTCCTTTAAGCCTGAAGGCAAGACTTAAGGCTGAACGATAGCCTTTCACTGCCGAGACTGAAAGGCGCATTTCCTCCCGCAGATACACTAGGAACTCCGCTATTGCTGGAATAGTGGCATCGAGGGGAGAGATACCCCTTCCACGACACCAACCACAGAAGACTCGCCACTTTGCCTGGTAGACCCCTGCGGATGACTTGCGCAGGTGACCAGACATCCTGTTTGCAACTTGTTGCAAAAATCCTCTCTGTGAGGAGATGCTGGATAGTCTCCAGGCGTGACGTCGAAGCGAAGCTACGTCTTTGTGGTAGATGTTGGCGTGTGGTTGTTTGAGTACCTTGCACGTGGAGGGAGTTCTCTCGGAACCTCCGTGAGGAGTTGCAGAAGGTCCGGGAATGCCATAGCGGAGCTATCAGGGTCATTGAAAGATTGACCGATATCCTGGTCATGTTGAACACCCTCCTTATCAGACAGAACGGGGGAAATGAATGAATGAATGATTTAAAGTTTTCAGGCATCCTGACATCTAAGGTCATTGACGCCGGTAACATTTAATTTATGTATACAAAAATAAAAAATGAAATAAAATAAAAAATTAAAGAGTATTCAATTAAAATCATAAAAATTGAATGTCATAAAAGTTAAATATTTTTCAGAAGACCTGCTTCTGAAAGAAATCTAAAAATGCCACTTGCATGGTAGGACACATCATTTCCTAGAATCTTGGCAAGGATGAACCTGCCACCCTCACCTCGAGCCTCAAACAAATATCTATTCCGCAAGTTGTTATAATTGGGACATCGACGTTGTCCCACCGTTGTTGGAAGGCATCCTACCAGAGCCTTGGGGTCCGGGACCGGGGAGCAGTACAGCGGGAGCTTGAAATTCAGCGCTGTAGCAAACAGATCCACCGTCGGGGAACCCCACAAAGTTAGGACTTTGTTGGCGATCCAAAGACCACTCAGTACTCACTATCTGCGTCGCTCTGCTCAGACTGTCGACGAGACATTCCTTTTGCCTGGAATGAATCGAGCCGCTAGCGGGATCGAGTGGACTTTGGACCATCTCAGGATCTCTACTGCAAGATGGGATAGCTGTTCCGAAAAGGTACCTCCCTGCTTGTTGATATAAGCCACCACCGTGGTGTTGTCGCTCATCACCACCACGGAGTGGCCCACCAGGACTTGGTGGAACTTCTGAAGTGCCAGGAACACGGCCTTCATTTCTAGCAGGTTTATGTGAAGGTACTTTTCTGATTCTGACCACAGGCCTGAGGTCCTGTGGTTCAGAATGTGGGCCCCCCACCCTTTCTTTGATGCGTCCGAGAACATCATCAAATCCGGGGGAAGGATGAGAAGATCCACTCTCTTTAGTAGGTTCTCATCCGCCACCCACCACCGGAGGTCCGTCCGTTCCGCAGGACCCATAGGGATCAAAGTGTCCGGGGAATCGTGACCTTGATTCCACCGGGAATTGAGTCGCTACTGGAGGGATCTCATTCTGAGGCGACCGTTGGGAACGAGACGAGCCAGGGAGGAGAGGTAGCCGAGGAGACGTAGCCACGATTGGGCTGGGAGTTCTTCTCGATTGAGGAAAGGTCTCGCGACCTTCCTCAGCCTTGCTATCCTGTCGTCTGATGGGAAGGCTTTGTGGAGATTGGTGTCTATGACCATGCCTAGATATACCAGTTTCTGAGAGGGCTGCAGAGAGGACTTCTCGAGATTTACCATGATCCGTAGATCCTGGCAAACTTCGAGGAACTTGTCTCGGTGGCGAAGACTGCTAGGATCAGCCAGTCGTCCAGATAACGAATGAGATGGATGCCGATCCTATGAGCCCACGAATAGATGAGGGTGAACACACTGGTGAACACCTGAGGGGCTGTGGAGAGACCGAAACACAGCACCTTGAACTGGTAGATCTTGTTGTCTAGGCAAAATCTTAGGTACTTCCTTCAAGACGGATGGACTGAGATCTGGAAGTACGCGTCCTTCAGGTCCAGTGTACACATGAAGTCTTGTGGTCTCACTGCGAGTCTGACCGTGTCTGCCGTCTCCATACTGAACGGAGTCTGCTTGACAAACCCGTTCAGGGTTGAGAGGTCGATGACTGGTCTCCAGCCTCCAGACGCCTTTCTCACAAGAAAGAGTCAACTGTAGAAGCCTGGGGACCCGTCTACAACCTCCTGGAGAGCGTCCTTCTTCAACATGGTCTGGACTTCTGCCCAAAGGGCTTGCCCTCTTGCCGATCCCATGGCAAGAGAGCTCAACGACACTGGATTCGCTGTCAGGGGAGGTAGAGAGGTTGTGAACGGGACGCGATAACCCAGAGCGATCACGGAAATCGTCCAGGTATCTGCCCCGAGTTGCTGCCACCTTGTCGCGCAACTTTGTAGGCATCCCCACACTGGTGGACATGCAGTGGGACTGCCAACCCTAGCGTTTACGGCCTCGGCTGTTACCTCTAGGGTTCTTGCCTCCCCTGGAGGACTTCTTGCTCCTTCTGCTCTTGGCAGGAAAGGGCTTACACACCTTCGGCTTCGCTGCAGTGGTCTTCTTCGTGTCCTTAGCTGGACGGGGCTGTTGAGCCGCTGAGGGTTTGTAGGGCCTTGATGTCAGAGCCCTATGGATGAGGGAATCCTGGTTGGACTTCCTTCACCTCTCAGCGGTAAGCTCCACGTTCTTAGACTCAAACAAACTCTTACCGAACACGGAAGAGTGTCTGAGCCTGCTAACCTACGAACTGGGAACCTTCTGGTGGAACCTCTCAGTCACAGCGTCCCGACGTTTGAGAATCTTATTGGTCCACAAGTTCGAGACTTGTTGGGCCAGAAACTCAATGGTCCGTGTGCCTGAGAGTAAGAAAGTCTCCAGTGCCTTCCTGGTGCTTTCTTTGGAGAGGTCCTCAGACTGCACCAGGATGCCCAGAGACCCCAGCCAGATGTCAAGCCACGAAGTTGCCTGCATGGCACACTTAGCGACCTTCTCCTGGCTTAGGATCTCAGTGGCTGAGTAGGACACGTGCCGGTTGGAAAGTCTCTCAAGAGGGACTCCCCCAGTGAGCTCTTCCACAGAGTGTTGCATCGAAAGACCCAAACAAGACTCCTGAAGGATCTCAAAGTACCTCCTCTGATGGACTCGAGGAGGAGGGAGGAGCTTGTTACCAGCGCTAGATCTGCTGGAGGAGGCAAGCTCAGAGAGCTGGCCCTCGACCTTGTCCCTGGCACTCTTCATCCCCTGAGACCAAGGCAAGGCTGCACTGGCCCTAGAGGGTTTCTGGGTGCCGTAGCTGCAGTCCAGGACTGTGTCCTTACCTTCACGAGGAGGACTCTCGGGTCTGGGATTCCGTTGGGGTTCCTCATGAGGGTCAGGACTTGCCAGAATCCGTGTTCTGACTCTTGGTGCTCTCCTGAAGGGCTGGCAGCGAAGTCTCCCGTCCCCAGTGGCTCTTCCTGGGGGGACACGTGGACATCCTCGGAACGTCTAGATGGCTCCTGCCTGATCCTTGCTGACGATTTAGGAATCGTCTCGGAGTCCTTCGGTTCCCTCCTGGGCGGGATACAGGACTCGAGTAACGAAGGGTACAGGCTCTTTTCCACCCATGGACGAGAAGACTTCTCAGGGAGAGGCGGAGCTTCCCCCATTGGTGCGATGGGGGAATGGTCCGGCTCGTCCGACTCTCCTGAGGATGGGTAATCCTCATTCGCAGGGGAGGGAGAGAAAGTCTGGGGGGGGGGGGAGGGGGGGAGGAGCCTTGCGCAAGGATCAGCGAGGAGATAAAATAGGCCTTGGAGGTGTTTCCACGGGAGAGACCCCTCTCTTTCTCTTCAGGGGGTAGGAAGCTGCCACTGGTTTGCGACCCATGTTAGAGAGGGCGGGCTTCATCGCCAGCACATGAGCTCTGACTAGGGTACCGAACCAGGGCTGCTGGCTGACAGTCGCACTGTGTAACACTCCCTCTGGAGGGAAGGGGATCGTTCAATCGCTTGGAGGAGTCGACAAATGCAGGTTCGCCTGTTAAGTTGAAAGGAAAGTCCTTAAACCTGTCCGGGAACCGCCCCTCCTCCGGCGAGCGCGCTGGTCTGCGCTTGCGGGGAGGGGAACGAGACAAAGACCTGTCTGCCTGGTGACGCTCACGCTGGAGGTCGCGTGATGGGCCCTGGTCAGGGTCGTGCGCGAAAGATTCGCGTGACACAGGAATCTCGCGTTCGCGCGGGCACGCATGTGCATCGGCGTGGGCGCGAGAGGGTGGTGGAGCGGGTGCGAGGGCACGGTGGCGCGCAGGCGAGGTCACAGGAGCGTGGGAGCGATGGCGCGCTGGCGATGGTGCGGGCGCGTGGGCGCGCAGAAGCTGGAGCGGGCGCGCGTAGGAGATGGCGAGGGCGTGTGGCGCGCAGGAGCCGGAACGGGAGGCGGCTGAATGCGAGGACGCGCAGCATTCTGATGCGGCCCTGTAGGGCGCGAGAGGAAAGGGGCACCCGAGCGCGTATCCGGGAGAACCAGGCGAGGGTGCGTGAGCACTGGTTCAGGATAGCGCAAGGAAGGGATGGCGCGTTGGCGTGTAGGTTGGCGCTGGTCCGACCGGACAGGCATACTCGCCTGTGGGCGCGCAGGCGATCGTGGGCGCGCATCAGGATGTGGACGCACAGGGTGTGCGCTGCTGCAGTGGGCGAGCAGGACGCGCGGTTTGATGAGGGCGCACAGGTGAGCGCTGGAGGGTTGCACGAGGCACCTTGATGACTGGAGCGTCACGCACGGCTGGAACGCGTGCAGGATCGCGCGGTCTGAAAGGAGAGCCCTGGGGTGCCTGTGAGCGCCCGTGGGCTAACTTAGGCGCCTCATCGGCGGCGCACTGTGATATGGAAGCGCGCTGGCACGTTGGCGAGCGCGTGAGTGCTGGAACTGGAACTGCGTGTAACTCCAGACGGGCGCTGCGAGTCCAGAGGAACCTGTGAGTGCCTGTGCGCTAGCGTAGGAACCTCTTGAACTGCGCGCGATGAGGCAGGAAGCGGGGAACGCTGGGGCGCAGGTGGGCGCTGTCACAGGAACTGCTGGAAGGAGCCGGGGCGCAGAAGGATGTGGGCGCGCAGGGGAACCCTGGTGCGTAGCAGGAACAGGGGCGCGCATGCGTGCAGGTGAGCACTGTGGCGCTAAGACAGGAACAGTGGCAGCAGCAGGAGGGCGTGCAGGAAGAACCTGGCACTTGAGGGTAAGAGGCGCGGTTTTGCGCTCGAGGCCCTTCAGCCCCGAGGGGCCCGGTGCCTGCACAGTGGCAGGATCAGGTGGCGCGCATCTGCAACATTAAAGGGTGACGGCAAGTCAACAGGTCTGGAGGAAGACTGGTCACTGTGTCCCGAAAGAAGACCATCATCCGAAGGGGATCGCAAACGATCCCCGGAGAGGTCTAAGGTGGTAGCTGGCAGGGTCGGCGAACGGCGAGTCGTCTCCTCCGCAGAGGACTGTTGCGACGACGAGCCAAAAAGGCGCCTCCTAACTCCCTTGTGAGGGGAAGGAAGACCTCTACGGCGAAGGGGAGGATGAGCCTTCCGCCTTGCACGCCCACAAGGGGCCGTGGGATCAGCAGGCTGATCATCAAGGGGCCTCCGCAGAGGAGTCTCTGCGAGTGAACTCCCCCGAGGGGGAGAATCACCGGCAGGTGCCATGGGACTTAGATCCTCCCTCGAAAGGTGTTCGGAGGGGGAATCTAAACCGTCAGCTACCTCAGCAACAGGAACGGGGGTTTGACTTGACCCACGAGATGTCTCGGTCACAACAACGTCAACCACAGACAGAGGGAGGCTCTATCCCTGCTGTAGTTGGCGATTGTTTGCCAGCTGCACCAAGTTTAATAATGTCAAACAGGGCTTCCTTGGAGGGCGAACCCTGCAGCCCCAAGGAAGCCCAAAGCTGTAATAAATCACGATTAGACATATTCAAATCCTCCTCCGGGGGAGGGGGGCAGCCGCCTCGTATGGGAGGCGACTACCTCTACCGCACCCCGGGATCGGTCAACAGCAGTACAGTCTACGCTACCACTCGCCGGCCTCTCGGAAGAGACCGCTTGAGGGGGAACTTCGGAGGAGGAAAGGGCTACGGAAGAAGAAGTCCTAGAATTTTCTCTCTTCAAAGAAGCCTCTTTAGGAGAGAGATCCCTTTTGGACTTTTTCTTCCGGCACCGGGCAAACCTCTCCCACTGGGAGGTAGACCACTCTCTACATTCTATACACACGTTACCACTATCACACCGCTGGCCCCTACAGTGAGGACATAAGGTGTGGGGATCGGTGTCGACCGCCGACATAGTGGTCCCACAAGGGCGGCCGGGAGGTCCAGGGCAAGTACGCATAGTAGTAGAGGCCAACTTCAAACACACTGAAAAAGAAAAAGCAAAAACAGATTAAATATGGCAGTCAAAGCGAGGGAGAGAGCAGACAGGTCTGTTCTCCGCCCGAGCCAAAAGTAAAGTTAAGCATTCACCGGTGTGTGTGAGGGAGGGGGAGGGGGGTAGCTAGCTACCCCTCCCTACCCCCCGCTAACTTGCGGCGGGGTAGTAAACCCTCGTTAAAACTCTTATGGCTCGTCATTCAGCTACGCCAAAGTAATTACCCCATGTAAATAGCGTGGTTTGTATTTCAGTTACGGAACAAACTTAAAATAAATAACTTTGTATTAAAATGTACATGTTTAACCATTGCATAAGGAATTCCATCGGGTCCAGGAGCTGTATTGTTGCAAGAAGCGAGTGCAGAATAAAGTTCTTTCAGTAAAAGGAGAATTATACGATTCTTCCCTTCCTGTTGCAAAATTTAAATTTTCTTTTTCTTCAATGCTCCTGATCAGGAGATGCTACACTCTTGCATGATACATTTAAAAAATGGTCAGCCAGGGCATTGCTAACTTCATTTCCTTCAGTCACAAACTGACCATTCACTTTCAACACTGGTGGTGGGTTCGGGGTAAATTTGCCTGCAATTTTTTTTATTTTTCTCCATACAGAAGATGGTTGTGTTCTACTATTAAGGAAACAAAAGCCACCCAAGATTGGCATTTAGCTTCTTTCATGGCACGACGGAACTGTGCTCTACACTTTATGTATGATATCAAATTTTCATCCGTACGGCATCTACGCAATCTAGTCAGGAGTTCTCTGGTGGCTCTGTGCAAGGCTGTTAATTCTGAGGACCACCACGGGACTGGTCGTCTTTTGAATAGTCCTGTGGTTTTGGGAATCGAATTGATTCCTGCTGTATGGAGAGTTCCATTCAGTAGGTCAATGGCCTCATCAATACTTTCAAACTGTTCTGCTCTCCCTTCGATTTCACTTAGCTCAGAAAATTTAACCCAGTCTGCCTTGTCTAGATTCCATCATGGGGATCTTTGCAAAGGCGGATGCTTGTTGGTGTTTATGATGATTGGTGCAATCAAAATCAAGAAGGGAGTTAAAGCTTGCGATTGAAAGGTCAATGCATGACAAGGTACCTGTCCAAACATGGAAGTGTGTGGGCTCTCTTGTATTAAGGAGTCCCACATCCTCATTCTCCACAATTGATGAGATGATATTGCCCCTTGTGTTGGCCAAAACATCACCCCATAAAGGATGTCTACCATTCATATCTCCCAGTAAGAGAGCAGGTTGAGGAAGTTGTTGAATGACCTCTGCTAAATCATCATATAAAATATTATCATTTGGAGGCAAGTACAGAGAGCATATTGTATATTTTCTCCCTATATTAATTTGTACAACCACTGCCTGCAGGGTTGTACGTATAGACATAGGTATTTGGGGAACATCTCGACGAATGTACATGAGACTTCCGCCACAGCTCCCTGCTTGTTGATTATATGGTGTTCTATATCTAACATACTCTCGAGGACTAGGAGTGTTAGAATCAAGCATGCTTTCCTGTAGACATACAATTATGGAGGAATGTTCATGAATTAGGAGCTTAAGTTCTTCATATTTCGCTCTCAAACTCTGACAGTTCCATTGCAAAATGGAGGAGAAAACTATGGATTATTTCTGGAAGACATCTTTGATGAGGTCTTCCCATTAGCAGTTTTTAATCTAACATTATTACCTGTAGGTTTCTTCAGAGGTGGTCTTGTTATGTTGGGTTTTACATTTTGAGTTTTTCTTTGTATCCTTTTTATCTATTAGTTGAGGTGGATGGTGGACCTCAACTTGAATTTCTGATTTATTCAGTTTATCTTCTAGTTCATTAGAAACATCAACAGACAAAACATCAAATTTATTTGATGTCATAACCTTAACGTTTCTAATGGAGGGTGGAGAGAGAGATGGAGGTCTCTCTCTTTTACAGTTAATAGATGGTGGGATTCGAGGTTTTTGCACCTTTCCCACAACAGGTGCATCAGGTAAGTTAGTCTTAAGTGGAACCTCCATCAGATCAGGCAAGGACATGGCCTGAGAGAGGTTTGTATCATTTTTTGTAATGGCAGCTGAAGGCTGTGCAATGGGCAATGACCTAGTGTTAATACACCGTGGTAAAGCCTCAGGAGGTAATATGGTTACCTCGTTATTTGACATTTTGTCAGATAGTATACTTTTTTTTGAGCTATTGGCAGCGCTAGGTTGGTGTGATTTTAATGCCTTAGCATATGTATTTGATTTATTTAATAGTCTTTTGGCATGGGTCACACTTATATGTTCCAAGTTTGATTTGTTGAGGGAAGCTTCCTCCAACTTATATAGCTCACAGCTCTTGTCTGTGAATTTGTGATTCGAGCTGCAATTTAAACACCTGGCTCCAAGTGCACTCTCTCCATGGTAAGATTTGGAGCAAATACCACACATCTTCTCTTTTTTGCAAACTTTTGACGGGTGCCCAAATTTAAAACAATTAAAGCATTGCAATGGCTTCTGCTAGAAGGATCTTACTTTAATCCTTTCGTTCTCGATAATAATATGAAAAGGTACATCAGCATCCTGGAACGTAAGGATTATCATTGATGTACCTGGGACTTTATGAACTTTCCATACATTTAATGGACACATGGCTAGTATCTCCCTCTCTGTAAAATCATATAGATCTCTGTTAAAAACTACGCCCCTTCCGTAGCTAAAATTTAGGTGGGGTTTGACATCTAACTTAATGTCATCATTACTTATTTTCATATTGGACAATATTACCGACTGTGTACTGGATTTGGCATGGATAAGGAAACTATTTTTTCCAAAATGAGATATATCGCCTGGTGCAATAGTTCCTACTTTTTTCTGAATCAATTTGCCTATTTTAAAATAATTCCCTGTAATCCCCTTTGATTCAGCTATAAGCCACAACGGTGGTTTTGGATTTCTCTGGGAGGGCATAACTAAATCTGCGTCTTTTTCCAACCAATCGGCAGGCCTGTACACATCCAAATCTTTTGGTACCTTATCGCAGAGAGCAGCCTCGACATTCAAGTTATTAATTTTAATATTATTAAAATTACTTATTGCACTAAATGCTTCGTCATAACTACTATAAGATACCCATGAATCCCAAGTTTCAGCTTCAAGTCTCATCCTTATTTCTTTTATGCATCCATAGCATTCAAATGCTTTACATAGATCATCATAATTTGTCTCTATTGAAATTTGGGTAACATGAAGGATTCGAAGTTTGCTAGTGTTACCCAAATTACTTTTTTTCAATATTAAACTTAGCCGGTGATTATATAAGCTGCAGCTCTGCTGCCCGACAGAAAAAGTCTACGCTCGAAATCCGCCAGCGATCGCTATGCAGGTAGGGGGTGTACTTCAACAGCGCCATCTGTCGAGCAGGTACTTAGTACTCAATGTAAACACAGAACTCAATTTTCTCTCTGTCGTGCCACCGGCAAGACCTACTAAATTCGCTGTTGCTTACTGGATTGGTTTTCACATATTTTGGTGAAGTACACATTTCTAGTTTTGAGCTTTCGCTTTGCAGACGTTATCTTCAATACATCCTTGCATTCTTTTGTTGATTTTGGATTATTTGTTGACGACTTTGGATAGATTTTGAATTCCCCTTTGACTAATTCAAAATGGCTGACCCTTCTCAAGTCCCTAAGTTCAGGAAATGTAATGCTAGGGATTGTTCAAGGCATCTTCCGAAGGCCTCTATCGATCCTCACACCGTTTGTTCCAATTGTCGGGATAAGACCTGTCAATTGGAAGATCGATGTGAGGAATGCGTTGGGCTTTCGGAATTCGATTTCATCGAATTCCAGAAATACACACGTAGGCTAGAGAGAGATAGAGTCAGGAGAAGTTCATCTCGCTCCGTTGAATTTTCCTCTCCTCATGCCCCACAACCTATTCCTTCCCCCGTAGTGGTTGCTCCTGATCCCCCTTCTAGCACTCAACAACCTTCGATGGCAGATATGATGCGTGCCATCCAGGCTCTGGGTGAGAGAGTCGAGTCATTGGCGAGTGATCGTAACCAACTCATGGCAGACGTCAAGGAGTTGAAGTGTAAGAGTGCAGTGGGTAGTGACAAAGTGAGTGGTAGTGTTGTGGAAAGTGTTGTAGATAGTGTTGCGCTCGAGGGTTCGTCTGTTCGTGCCTGTCGTCCTCCCAGTCCGGGACCTCTTGCAAGCTCCCAAGCCCAGGGGAGAAGCAATGTCGTACGACCAAAGGGTTCGAGAGGCTTTAATCAGCGAACAGACGTTCCCTCCGTGGTTTCGGGCGTATCTAACCAAGATCGCCCCACCCACACGAAGACGAGAGAGCCCATTTATTCCTCGTCTGCAGAAGAGGTTTCTCGGAAGAAACCATGGACCAAGGTCTCGCGGCCTCTTAAGCGCAAGCCGGTCCCTTCCGCGCAAGTCCAACGGCCCAGTTGTAGCCACTGGGTCAGTTCGGACTCGCTGCAGTCTTCCGATGACTGTTCACCTCCTAAGAGGGGCAAAGCGGTACCGCATCAGGCAGTAACACCGTCTGTTGCCGCACCTGCTACTGTAGATCCTAAGTGGTCTTTGCTACAGACCATGCAGGCACAGTTAACGTCATTGATGCAGGACTTTCGGGCGGAGAAGGTTGACGCTGCACCAACCTCTAGCCTACAACCTCCCACGGTTGTGCGTCCAGTGGACGCTGAGGCTACCTTCTCCCGCACTCCAGCTGTGAGAGTCCCGCCACCCATGCGTTCCAGTGTACCCTGCCAGCCGCATGTTGACGTTCAGCGACGCACGGAACCTTCCGTTGACGTTCGCGAGTTACAACAACAAACTAAGTTGTTTTGTTTTGACGCGGTGCGTCAACCTCCGCAAGCCAGTGTGGATACCTCTACTCGCCCACAGCAGACTAGACAGTCTGGAGTAGACGCTTTGCGTCCCCGCGCTGCTATGGTTGTTGCCAGTTCACAGACGGGGCAACAGTTCCATGACGTTGCGTCCGGTTCAGTCACGCGTGCACCCGTGCTGCCGGACTCAGCTGACCAGCCGATTCCTACTCCTTTGCCGCTTCCTCCTCAGTTTTCAGATGATGGACTCTCTGATGATGACGACGCTGCACACATTGACGACCCGCATACGGACATCGACGAACCCAAGACCACGCAACCCTCCTTGGACTTAGGAAAGTTCTTGCACTGTTCAGGGAGATGTATCCTGATCAGTTTGTTTCTGCGGCCCCACGCTCTCCTCCATCTGAGTTCGCTTTAGGCACGCAGTCATCCGCGCCTGCCTTTACGAAACTCGTCCTTGCCCGCTCGTCTAAGAGAGCTTTACGAGTGTTGGGAGAATGGATGCAGTCCAAAAAGAACATTGGGAAGACAGCATTTACGTTTCCCCCTGTGAGACTCTCTTCCAGATCGAGCGTCTGGTATGCCACGGGAGAAGTTCTCGGCTTGGGAGTTTCTGCCTCTGCCCAGGGCGACTTCTCAAGTCTAGGAGACTCTCCCCGCAGGCTAGCCATGAGACGCTCCAAGATATGTTGGTCTCCTTCAGACTTAGACCATCTGTTGAAAGGAGTGTTCAGAGCCTTCGAGGTTTTTAACTTTTAGGATTGGTGTTTGGGAGCGTTGAGCAGGAAGATCTCCCCTTCAGACAAGGAAACTTCCTTGCTCATTATGTCCTGTATGGACAAGGCCATACGTGACGGATCCAGTGAGCTTGCAGCTTCGTTCGTTTCCGGGGTCCTCAAGAAACGGGAAAACCTTTGCTCGTTCCTGTCAGCGGGAGTAACACCGTGTCAGAGATCGGAACTTCTTTTTGCTCCTCTCTCAAAGTGCCTCTTCCCAGAGGAATTGATAAAGGAGATTGCTACCTCCTTGATTCAGAAGGACACCCATGACCTGGTTGCGTCCTCTGCCCGCAAAGCCACCCCTTTGCCTACCGTATCTAGACCCAGGATGGACACTCCAGCGTCCAGATTCATTCCGCCCTTTTGTGGCAGAGCCTCCAGCAGAGGAGGTGCTCGTGCCGAAGGGAGACGTGGGAAGAAGAAAGGTACCAAGTCCTTTAAAGGCAGAGTCTGACTGCCATCTTCTTCAGACAGCAGTGGGAGCCAGACTCAAGAACTTCTGGCAGATCTGGGAGAAAAAGGGCGCAGATGCGCAATCTGTGAAGTTGCTAAGAGAAGGGTACAAGATCCCGTTTGTCCGCAAACCCCCTCTAACAACGTCTCCCATCGATCTCTCTCCCAGGTACAAAGAGGAAGACAAGAGGCTAGCCTTGAAGCAGGAAGTGTCTCTCTTGCTACAAAAGGGAGCTGTAGTCAAAGTCCGGGACCATCAATCCCCGGGCTTCTACAACCGTCTCTTCTTAGTGGTAAAGAAGACAGGAGGGTGGAGGCCGGTGCTAGACGTCAGTGCGCTGAATGTCTTTGTCACAAAGCAGACGTTCGCCATGGAGACCACAAAGTCAGTTCTAGCAGCGGTCAGAAAGGAAGACTGGATGGTCTCTTTAGACCTAAGGGACGCATACTTTCACGTCCCCATCCACCCAGAATCCCAACCTTTTCTGAGATTCATTTATGACAAGGTTGTTTACCAATTTCAAGCCCTGTGCTTTGGCCTAAGCACGGCTCCTCTTGTATTTACGAGGCTGATGAGGAATATTGCCAAATTCTTGCATTTAGCGGATATCAGAGCCTCCCTCTATTTGGACGACTGGCTTCTAAGAGCGTCTTCCAGTCGTCGCTGTCTGGAGAATCTAAAGTGGACTCTAGATCTGATCAAGGAATTGGTTCTCCTGGTCAATATGGAAAAGTCCCAACTGGTCCCATCCCAAACTATAGTGTACTTAGGGATGGAGATTCACAGTCAAGCTTTTCGGGCTTTTCCGTCGGCCCCCAGAACAAGTCAAGCCCAGGTATGCATCCAGAACATGCTAAAGAAGAAACGATGTTCAGTCAGACAGTGGATGAGTCTGATAGGGACTCTATCATCCCTGGAACAGTTCGTTTCGTTAGGGAGACTACACCTCCGTCCCCTTCAATTTCATCTAGCTGTTTACTGGAAAAAGGACAAGACGCTAGAAGCGGTCTCGATCCCCATTTCCGAGAAGATGAAGTCAGCACTGACTTGGTGGAAGGACAGTATCAACCTCAGAGAGGGTCTGCCCCTGGCTGTTCAGACCCCCAACCACGTTCTCTTCTCGGACGCATCGGACACGGGCTGGGGTGCGACACTAGACGGTCGGGAATGCTCGGGAACGTGGAACTCGAATCAAAGAACGTTACATATCAACTGCAAGGAGCTACTGGCAGTTCATCTGGCCTTGAAAAGCTTCAAGTCCCTCCTTCAAGGCAAAGTGGTGGAGGTGAACTCGGACAACACCACGGCCTTGGCGTACATCTCCAAGCAAGGAGGGACCCATTCTATGACGTTGTACGAGATCGCAAGGGACCTCCTCACCTGGTCAAGAGATCTAAACCTTTCTCTAGTAACGAGGTTCATACAAGGCAATATGAATGTTATGGCGGATTGCCTCAGTCGGAAGGGTCAGATCATCCCAACAGAATGGACCCTACACAAGGATGTGTGCAAGAGACTATGGGCCACTTGGGGCCAACCTACCATAGATCTCTTCGCAACCTCGATGACCAAGAAGCTCCCAATATATTGCTCACCGATCCCGGACCCAGCAGCAGTTCATATAGATGCCTTTCTACTGGATTGGTCACATCTAGACCTTTATGCATTCCCCCCGTTCAAGATTGTCAACAAGGTACTGCAGAAGTTCGCCTCTCACGAAGGGACAAGGTTGACGTTGGTTGCTCCCCTCTGGCCCGCGAGAGAATGGTTCACTGAGGTACTTCAATGGCTGGTGGACGTTCCCAGAGCTCTTCCTCTAAGAGTGGACCTTCTACGTCAGCCACACGTAAAGAAGGTACACCCAGACCTCCACGCTCTTCGTCTGACTGCCTTCAGACTATCGAAAGACTCTCTAGACCTAGAGGCTTTTCGAAGGAGGCAGCCAGGGCGATTGCTAGAGCGAGGAGGACATCCACTCTTAGAGTCTACCAGTCGAAGTGGGAAGTCTTCCGAAATTGGTGCAAGTCGGTATCAGTATCCTCAACTAGTACCTCTGTAACCCAAATAGCTGACTTCCTATTATACCTGAGGAAAGAAAGATCCCTTTCAGCTCCCACTATCAAAGGTTACAGAAGCATGTTGGCAACAGTCTTCCGTCACAGAGGCTTAGATCTTTCCAACAACAAAGATCTACAGGACCTCCTTAAGTCTTTTGAGACCACGAAGGAGCGTCGTTTGGCTACACCTGGATGGAATTTAGACGTGGTACTAAGATTCCTGATGTCAGAAAGGTTCGAGCCACTACAATCAGCCTCCTTTAAAGATCTCACTTTAAAGACTCTTTTCCTGGTTTGCTTAGCCACAGCTAAAAGAGTCAGTGAGATTCACGCCTTCAGCAGGAACATCGGATTTTCATCTGAAACGGCTACATGTTCTTTACAGCTTGGTTTTCTAGCCAAAAACGAGCTACCTTCTCGCCCTTGGCCGAAATCGTTCGACATTCCAAGCCTTTCAAATATGGTTGGAAATGAACTAGAAAGAGTCTTATGCCCTGTTAGAGCTCTTAAGTTCTATTTAAGACGAACTAAATCTTTACGAGGACAGTCAGAAGCTTTATGGTGTTCTATTAAGAAACCTTCTTTACCTATGTCAAAGAATGCAGTTTCCTATTATATCAGACTGTTGATACGAGAAGCTCATTCCCATCTGAATGAAGAAGACCATGCTGTGCTGAAGGTAAAGACACATGAAGTTAGAGCTGTTGCTACTTCAGTGGCTTTTAAACAAAATAGATCTCTGCAGAGTATAATGGACGCAACCTATTGGAGAAGCAAGTCAGTGTTCGCGTCTTTTTATCTTAAAGATGTCCAGTCTCTTTACGAGAACTGCTACACCCTGGGACCATTCGTAGCAGCGAGTGCAGTAGTGGGTGAGGGCTCAACCACTACATTCCCCTAATTCCATAACCTTTTTTAATCTTTCTCTTGAAATGTTTTTTATTGTTGTTTTTTGGGTTGTCCGGAAGGCTAAGAAGCCTTTCGCATCCTGGTTGATTTGGCGGGTGGTCAAATTCTTTTCTTGAGAAGCGCCTAGATTAGAGGTTTTGATGAGGTCCTGTAGTATGGGTTGCAACCCTTGATACTTCAGCTCCTAGGAGTCGCTCAGCATCCTAAGAGGATCGCGAGGCTCAGTAAGGAAGACGTACTTAAAAAAGGCAGAGTAATTGTTCAAGTCGACTTCCTTACCAGGTACTTATTTATTTTATGTTTGTTATTTTGAATAACTGCTAAAATGAAATACGAAATCCTTAGCTCATAATAATGTAAACAATTAATGCTGGTCTCTACCCAACCCCCTGGGTGTGAATCAGCTTATATAATCACCGGCTAAGTTTAATATTGAAAAATGTTATTTTTATAAAATAAATTTTTGAATATACTTACCCGGTGATTATATATTAAAGGACCCTCCCTTCCTCCCCAATAGAGACCCAGTGGACCGAGGAGAAAATTGAGTTCTGTGTTTACATTGATTACTAAGTACCTGCTCGACAGATGGCGCTGTTGAAGTACACCCCCTACCTGCATAGCGATCGCTGGCGGATTTCGAGCGTAGAGTTTTTCTGTCGGGCAGCAGAGCTGCAGCTTATATAATCACCGGGTAAGTATATTCAAAAATTTATTTTATTATAAAAATAACATATTTTGAAATATCAGTAGAATGGTCCTTTCCCGTTCCGAGGTCATCAACAGAGCTTTCCCTTATCACATTAGCAGAGGTCGTCAACAGTGCCAGGGGAGAGTCAGCGTATCCAGGGGATGGGGGTTCTTTCCTTAAAGAATTCATTAGACGAGAGAGAGAGAGAAAAGGGTTAGCTTGATGTACCTGCTCGAGAATATTAGGCCATAACACGTTGGAAAGGAAATTTGCACTCTCCACTATCGGCACAATGAGAGTATACTTCCCAGATGGTCCACTACATACCCTACCCGAAGGATAGCATCAAAACAGATATAGAGGCACAGGTGTAAGCTGAACCCACCTGTTAGGACTGAGACCAAGAAATTATGGAATCATCCTCCCCATATCTATAATGACGGGCTTCCGGCCAAAAGCCGAGAGTCCTACCCCAAGCATTGGATACCCCTGGATTCCAAAGACCCAACACTTGAGAATAGTTCTGCCAAAAAGGTCCAAACCATCTTCGGGAGGGCTGAGATCATCCAATACTCTCACATATAGCTTTGAATGCAAACACCTCCCAACCGTGATACCTCCTCCCACTCATCAAAGCAGGCAGCAATAAAGGATGTATGAACATCCCCGCCGGGGCTACAACGGATGTAGAAACATCCAAGCCATAGGAGAAAAAAATATATATATATATATACATAATATATACACATATATAATGAGGGAAATTTTTCTCATAGAGTTTGGAAAGCAAGACTAAAGAAAGTTTATGAAATTAGGATAAGGTCGAAGTAATATTGAGAAAAAGAAAAACATTAAAGAGAGAAATTTAGATTCGAACTGTCGCTTCAGTGACAGACCCAGTGCTGCAAGCACAGCTAAAGGATGCATCGGGAGTCTGGAGAAGATACGCATCAATCGCTCGACGAGATCTCAAGAGATCTCTGCCGACCAGGCTCCGATCACTCCTAAAGCCATGGTCGGAGGCAGAGAACCTGAAAAGATCGGGCACCTCTTCAACCACCACCTCCACCGGTCGTTATCCACACAGATGCATCGCTAGAAGGATGGGGGGTCACTCCCACCAACGACAAGTTCAAGGAACATGGTCTCCTCTATTCAAGACGTTTCACATCAACATCTTGGAGGCCATGGTGGTCCTTCTCACTCTGAAGAGGCTGTCTCCACGTCCCTCAGTTCACATCCGTCTGACTCGACAGCGACGTCGTGGTCAGATGTCTCAACCGTCGGGGCTCAAGATCGCCCCAACTCAACCAAGTGTTGCTACCCATCTTCCGCTTAACCCATCTTCCGCTTAGCGGACAAGAAAAGATGGAACCTCTCAGCAGCTCACCTACAAGGATTCTGCAACGTGACAGCGGATGCTCTATCTAGGGCAACTCCGATAAGAGTCAGAATGGTCCCTAGACGCAGACTCATTCTCCTTCATCTCCCATCAAGTCCCGGAACTACAGATCGACCTTTTCGCAACGAGCAACAACAAACAACTTCCTCGCCATGTAGCCCCATACGAGGACCCCCGAGCAGAAGTGGTGGACACTATGTCCCTAGATTGGAACAGATGGACCAAGATTTACCTGTTCTCTCCACCCAATCTTCTGCTGAAAGTCCTCACCAAACTGAGATCCTTCCGAGGAACAGCGGCCCTAGTGGCCCCGGAGCAACTGGTTCCCATTAATCCTGGAATTACAACCAAAGCTAATTCCCCTACCAGACCCAGTTCTAACCCAGCAAGTTCAGAAGTCGACTGCCTTCGCTTCATCAAGGAAAACCCGAGACCTACAACTCATGATTTTCTCTTCCTAGCCGTCAAGAAGAGGTTTGGGATCTCGAAGAAATGCTAACTTCTTAGAGGAATACATAACAAAATCTACCAGAAGGCAATGTGAGTCATCTTGGAAGAAGTGGGTGTCCTTTGTCAAGGCTAAAAATCCTACGGAAATTTTAATGGATTTTTGTTTGTCCTTCTTCTTTCACTTTCATGGACAAGGCTTAGCAGCCAACACGATTTCCACCTGCAAATCGGCCTTGACGAGACCATTACTCTATGCCTTCCAGATAGACCTGTCAAATGACATCTTTAACAAGCTGTCAGGGGCATGTGCTAGGCTCAGACCTGCACCCCCATCAAGACCCATTTCTTGGTCTCTTGACAAGGTGCTTCACTTTGCCTCAAGTTTGGAGACAGTGCAACTTGCCCTCTGAAAGATTTGACTCAAAAAGTGATTTTCCTATTTGCTCTTGTCTCAGAAGCCCGAGTCAGTAAAATAGTGGCATTATCAAGAGACGAGGGCCAGATCCAGTTTGCTGAAACAGGCCCCTGGAGAATCTGCCCTCTGAAGGAAGATGTCTCTCAATGTCCAGTGGAGAGTCTAAAGGTCTATCTTCGAAGAACTTCAGACTTTGACGGAGGACAACTCTTCAGGGAAAAACATCGGGGTCCGACTTGTCACTCAAACAACTAAGGGCAAAGATAACCTACTTTATTCGCAGAGCAGATCCTGACAGTACACCCGCAGGTCACGATTCCAGAAAAGTCGCCTCTTCTCTGAACTTCTTCCAGTCAATGGACTTCGAAAGTCTTCGCTCTTTCACAGGATGGAAGTCTTCAAGAGTGTTTTTCAAACACTACACGAAGCAGGTGCATGAACTTAAGAGATTTGTTGTAGTTGCAGGTAGTGTGCTAAAATCTGCTGCTTGGTGCTGCGTAGAACAGAGAGTTATTTGGGACTCTAAGGGTGTCTGTGTTGACCCTAGTGCGCAACATAGTGAAATTAGTGCCTCCTTCGGGACACTACGGACTGTTCTTATACAAAGGTGAAGTCACAGACTAAAACACGTGTGCCACATGTTCTTAACATGAAGTGCATATAAGACATTCTAGAAAAACTTTATAGTTCCTACAGGACTAATGTGTGTAATGGCAAGTTTTTCCTTTTCAGATTCCACACCCCTTTTTCTATTAATGTCTTGAGCCTATGTTACTGATTGCATTCCATTTCAATATATATTTATTAACTGCTGTATACTAATTCTTATTTTGACTAAAAATTAAATTAGAATTCGCTCTACTTGTGCGTCTTATTTCGCCCTCATTTTGGAAATAAAATACTGTTTGAGAGTTTTACTTCCCTCATGATATGATTGATACTCTGAACAATAATTATACTATTGTTTTTTCATTGATACAGACTCATCTAGACTAAGGTAATTTGTTCCAACACGTTGTACTTGCCATCTTCTATCTGGCCCTGGGACCGGCAGGTATCTCTGATGCTAGGCGAGTTCCTCTATCAAGTAACTTCAAGATTTTCCTTACGTCCAGTAGGACTCTTCCCTGCTGGGGGGGGGGGGGGCAGGAAGCGGGATCATAGTATACTGTACATGTTTCTCTGAAGTGACATGTAACGGAAATGCCTTACATCCAGTAGGACTCTTCCCTGCTGGGGGGGGGGGGGGGGCAGGAAGCGGGATCATAGTACTGTACATGTTTCTCTGAAGTGACATGTAACGGAAATGTCACAGGTCTCTGTGGTCATCACACCAAAGGAATATTGTCTAGAAGTCGTATGGTACTACAAAAAGGGAAAAAATCCACGATACATTAATTCTCTGGTACACTTCCATCAGGACGACATGGCCTGAGGCCAAAAAACTGATTTTGAGCGAAGCGAAAAATCTATTTTTGGGTGAGATATCCATGTCGTCCTGATGGACCCACCCTTGTTCTCTATTCAGGCCTTAACAGGCCCCTCCCAATCTTATTGTATCATGGAGGCTGGCCTAGACGCTGGAAGGAATTAGGAAGGCACGCAACGGTGACCAACCAAGATGGCGGCCAAACATGACGGCGGTTATGACGTCACCGAGTTCCGTAACAGTAACGAAGGAGGAGAACTTAGTAACGGCTCCTCCCATAACTTGCCACACTTCCTCCTCGTAGCGCAAACGCTATGTGGGGTGCAGATAGCTATGTGGCGTGTCAAGCATACGTCCCTTGTTATTATAGGATATCCTAAAGGGAAACCTTATGGGTACTCGCGCCAGAAGTTAGAATTCTGTGAAACCTTTAGTTTAATTCTCTGGGAATATCTACTGTAGTCAAATATACCCTAAGGAAGCTACTGAAGGAACCTTCCATCAGTACGACATGGCTATCTCACCCAAAAATAGATTTTTCGCTTCGCTCAAAATCCGTTTTATCTTCGATCATCATCCTGGAAATGGAAATTATTCAATTGTTACAGTACCTGAAATTTTGCGATTCTACTGTCCACAGACTCAACATAATTCATTCAGACATACTGTATTTTTAAAAGACTTGAATAGTACACACTAGTCCTGAATAATAAGGTATCGTATAGAGTCCTTTCAATGACGTCACTGGGAATCGCCGGCGGCCATGCTGGAGGACATACAAAGCGAAAAAATAGCGGCTGCTACAGCGAATATGGACAATGAGAGCGACTGTGTCAAAAATTGTTGGGTGATAAGCGTTTTTACAAGCAGAAACTATCTAATTGATGGCCTAGATCCATACCAGATGCAGAATTCATTCAACTTATGGCACATGCAATTCAGATGCTTTTTAAACTTACAAAGGCAGAACATGAGTGGGCATACATTTCCACTGAATAAACTGCTTCCAGAATTTGTTGTTTTTCCCTTTAATGCTTTTAAGTCCAAAATTAGATAAACACTGGGCCAATGAAGAGTGTGTTTATAATTATAAAGCTAATATTGATAATTTAGCCTAACCTTGTGTATCATAATTTTTGATTGTCAAAATGTATGTAAAAGTTTTGCATTATAATGTCAAATCTTTATCAGTTCATGCCTAACCATTGTGTTTGTGTTAGGTTACAAATGCTATAATTTATTATATACATATAAATATATGATGGACAAACTCTATTGTAATGCTCTTGGATGATCGTTTTGCCTCCTTGCAATTAAATGCGCAAGTTTAATTATTTTTTCAATGTTTCATATATAAGCTGAAGACCCCTTCGGGTTAAACCAGCTTTCCGATATTAATATTATTATTATTATTTATAATCAATGTTTATTCATCACATAGGCCTGTATGTCTGCACAATTTAATACACAAATTAAAATAAATATAAATATACACTTAATTATATATAGGCACGAGCACCTTGACGAAATAGAGACCTAGGTAAGTAGCCTTTGTTAATATAGCTTTTTTGGGCTCAAGCCATGGCGTCCTGATGGAAGGTTCCTGTTTGGTAGCTTCCTTGGGTATAAGACTACTAAGATATTCCCAGAGAATTTAACCTCAGGTTATCACAGAATTCTAACTTCTGGAGCGAGTATCTCAAAGGTTTCCCTTTAAGACATCGTAAT
Organism: Palaemon carinicauda; assembly: GCF_036898095.1. Taxonomy (NCBI): domain Eukaryota; kingdom Metazoa; phylum Arthropoda; class Malacostraca; order Decapoda; family Palaemonidae; genus Palaemon; species Palaemon carinicauda. The sequence goes on from NC_090757.1 coordinate 3,556,882, forward strand.
ACAACAGGGGACACGCATGTCTGAACGTGCCACATAGCTATCTTCACCCCGAACAGAGTTAATGCTTCGGTGTATAAGGGCTGAGAATAGCTGGGAGCCGTTCCACAGCTAATCTCACTCGTGGCTACTACTGATACTCGAGACGTAAACAAACGGACGCCATTGCTCTGATGACGTCACGCCCGTCTTCATCCTTTGTTTAGTAGCTGCCCTACTTAGACGGATTTTCCCTGTGTTATCTTTATCGCTTTGCATCTTCGCTATGTCGTTACCTTCAGCCTCGCCTTCTTCTGGAAAGTTGAGTACAAGGTTCCAGTATTGTTTAATTAAGCTCTGGCCGTAAAGTAAATATTATTTTGCGAAATAATTGATGTTTTGTGGCAGAGCTGTGCCTCTACCGGACCCGCCATTTTATGGCGTCGTTGTTGTTTTGCATGTCTTATTTAGTTAGCCACAACAACGCTTCCGGCATTATATACTAATCGAATACATTAGTTTATTTAGTCTTCATAGCTAGGAACTTTTATATCGTGTTTAGACGCTTTTTATCGGTAATCGATTGACCTCATACCAGTCGGCTACTATAGCCCCCAGGCCAGGAGCCTACATACAAGTGTTCATGCATGATTTATTAGTGATCCTAGACTAAGATATGAAGATAGTGGCATTATTATTTTACAATACTTTTGACAGTGATGCAAATGTTTTCGCCTTCAGGGACCATATAGGGGATAGGCTAGTCAGTGATTCTTTCTAGCCTAACCTAATATTAGGACCCCTATATGCTTCCTTCATCCCCTGCCTTGGCATTCCCTTTATTTAGCCTTGATCCCTTTTCTGAGTAAAGGGATTAATTGTCTAATAGAGTATATATCGCCTCTCGGTCCTCCCTAAAGGAATGAACCCCCTTTAGGATTGCGTCTGAGAGTGAGGTTAGGCTAGCCTACCTCTATGGCTAGGATAGTCTATGACTTTCCTGCGATAGCGATATGTCTTCTTCCTTGCCTAGTTCAGGACTTTTAGCCCTGTTCTAGGTAGGGTTAGGAAGGTTTCTCTGTTCCATGCTGAAACTGTACTCTTGCACCGTTTTAGCCGATCAGCCTGATCTTAGGTTAGGGAGTGTCCTCCCTTCCCTTAGTGGCCGCTCTGGTACAGAAACCCTTCCTGGGAAGACTTCTCTCTTCTCCCTCCCCACCTATCTCTTGTATAGCCTAGCCTATGCTTAGGTTAGTTTATACTCATCTGTCCCCTGTCCTACAACTCCTCCTTAGGGTGGATGAGTAGGGCTACCCGAGCTTCCTTGTGCAGTCCACTCTGGTACATATACCTTCATAGTGTCCTATAAGGTTAGTTACTAGTATAGTTCTGCATTTGGGAGTCTCCCCCCCCCCCCCTCTTGGGTGTTCCCTAGCCCTCCCTTGGGCTACCTAGCTCCCGGTCCCTAGTGACCCCTGCTCATGGATGTTAGAGCCTGCCTCTATCATGGGTACACCCCCTCAGGGAGGGGGAGGGATGTCTGGAACCCTGACGGTACTTCCTGCATCCCTTCCCCCCTCCCCCTGTCTCTCTATCTATCCGGGTGCCGGTCTCTTGCCGCCTCTACTGTCGGCAATACCTGCCTCCTACTTGGTGACTTCCCTACCCTTGCCGCCAGCCCCCCGTGTACCGAGGGACTGCCGGCTGCCGCCGGCTACTACCGGCGGCTCTCCTACTCCTATCTAATCGTCCGTTTTACGGGCATACGGCTTGCAGGACTCACGCCCCTTGTGCAGACAAGAAAGGGGATTTGAAGTTCTGGAATCCACTGGATTGTACGGTCTGCCAGGCCCACTTAGTTGAGGCCTTCCATAACCCTCCCTCAGCGGAGGTTAGAGACATTTCTCGTGAAAAGCTGCGCAAGTGGGTGCGTGGCTTTCAGAAAAATGCTACTGGACCGTACCTGGCCACCGAAGAACTGAGGTCCCTGCTGTTCCCTAAGGCCTCCCCTGACTCAGTGGTACCAAAAGAAGCAATCCCCACTGTCCAAATTACGGTGGAACCTGATGTGGTCATGGCTCAGTCCATGCACGAGTGTCGTTTAGATTCCGAGGATGATGAACAGATCTCAGACGTCTCGGAAGACACGGAGAAGACGCTTATGGCTCAAGGAGCCGAAGAGGACGAAGACAAGGTGGAATACACCGAGTCGGAGCTTGAAGCTGCTCCCTCGTCCATCCCTCCTCCTACTCCTACACCGACGGAAATGTCCATTCCGTCTACCTCCTCGACTCCGGATCCTTCCTCTTCTACCCAAGAACTGATCCGGCTGATTAGAGCCGTCATGGACGACAGGCTGAAGGAGAACCAGGAGTCCATCAGGTCGATGATTGGATCCAGAGAACCGAAGAAGATTTCGGTCAAGGATCTCCCCGCTTGCTCTCATGCCAACCCGTGGAGGTATGCAGAGCATATGGTTATTGCGACCGGCAGGATCTTTGTTAGTGACAAGATCGGCACGGTCCCGTTGGAAGATGTGGAGTTCTTCCCAAGCTTCGAGGCCTACCCGGACTGTTACGTCCGGCTTCGTTCCGAACCTGCCTCGAAGGAAGAGACCGAACCTAAAGAAGAGATAGTGTTCGATCTCGCAAAGGCCCAGGCTATGCTAGCCTCCGCATTTAAGAGTAGGGGCTTTACCTGCTCTAAGCTTCCGGCTTTGAGCAAGAAGCATCCTACGTACGTTGCACCTGACACTGCGGTTCTTCCTTTCTTGGAAAAGGCCTTAGCTGCATGCCTTAAAGCGGCGGAAGAAGGGAAACCCTGCCCTGCACTGGAGGAGTGCAGACCCTTCTCCATCGTGACCCCCCCCTGACGCTCGACACTGGAAAGATGTTCAGCATACTTTCGTCGTGGGAAGGCTCGATCCTGACGTCGCCGGACGTCAGTTTAATGAAGACCTCCCTAAGCTCAACGATCACCTCCTTCGCCGGGAACAAGACACGAAGGAGAGGCTTGCGGCATCTCTTTCTCATCAAGTCCAACTGGAAGTGATGGCCTGTGACACAAGAGTACCAGATCACTACATGGTACTAGCCAAATCCCACTTACTGACAGTAATGAAGGACTTGTACCACTTCATTAAGGCTCGTAGAGCCTGTCGTGAATTCGTGTTTGCCGGTGCCACCGTGAAACACGAACCCCGGAGGCTGATTTCCTCCAACATCTGGGGAAAGCACCTGTTTCCTTCTGACCTTGTCAAGGAAATAACTGACAGAGCCGCCACGGAGAATAGGAACCTTCTCCACAAGTGGGGCATGTCCAGAAAAAGGAAACCCTCTCAGGACGATGGACCTCAGCCTAAGAGGAAACCTCAAAAGCCAAAACCCCCAGCAACGTCAGCAACGACGTCAGTTTCCGGGACCCGCTACCTCCCAAGTGGTTGCCCAACCACAACAGACCTTTCAATTGGTCCCCCAACCGGTGTTGTCACAGTCACCGGTCTTCACCCCTGCCTTTGAGCAACCATCCACTACCTTTCATGCCAAAGGTAGAGGCTCGTTCAGGGGTGCAAGCAGAGACGCATCTCGTCGTCCCTCCAGAGGTAGAGGAGGAAAGGGAGCTAGCGGCCGAGGCAACAAGTCCTCGGGACACCAGAAGCAATGAAGTGCTTCCGGTGGGAGGAAGACTCCGCCAATTCCAGGATCGTTGGACCTTCGATCCCTGGGCACACAGCATCATCAAGAACGGTCTAGGCTGGAGTTGGACGCAACCACCCCCAATCTTCCAGCGGTTCTTCCAGCAATCGACCCCCCTTCTGGAAGAATATGTTCTAGACCTCTTGAACAAGAAGGTGATAAGGAAGGTAAAGTCCACCAGGTTCCAAGGGAGACTGTTTTGCGTTCCCAAGAAGGACTCAGACAAACTCAGAGTCATTCTGGACTTATCCCCCCTCAACAAGTTCATAGAGAACAACAAATTCAAGATGCTGACGCTTCAACAAATAAGGACCCTTCTGCCTCAAGGTTCCTACACGGTCTCTATAGACCTGGCGGATGCCTATTGGCACATTCCAATGAACCATCACGCTTCCTCCTACCTAGGATTTCGACTCCAAAGGAAAAGCTACGCCTTCCGGGCCATGCCATTCGGCCTCAATGTGGCCCCTCGGATCTTCACAAAACTGGCGGATGCCATAGTACAACAGCTCCGCCTAAGAAACGTCCAGGTGATGGCCTACCTCGACGACTGGCTAGTCTGGGCTCCATCGCCCGAAGAGTGTGCAAAGTCTTGCAACGAAGTTACCCAGTACCTAGAACACCTGGGATTCAAGATCAACGAGAAGAAATCTCGCCTCTCTCCAGCTCAGAAGTTTCAGTGGTTGGGAATCCACTGGAATCTTCAGTCACACCGCCTTTCCATCCCCCAGAAGAAAAGGAAGGAAATAGCAGGGTCTGTCAAGCGACTACTGAAATCCAAACGCATTTCAAGACGACAGCAGGAACGAGTTCTAGGCTCTCTACAATTCGCCTCAGTGACAAACCCAGTGCTTCGTGCACAGCTAAAGGATGCCGCGGGAGTCTGGAGACGCTCGGCATCCATCGCTCGAAGAGACCTCAAGAGACGGCTTCCAAACAGACTTCGACGCCTCCTAAAGCCGTGGTCGGAAGCAAAGGCCCTGAAAAGGTCCATTCCTCTCCAACACCCTCCTCCATCACTCAACATCCACACGGATGCCTCACTGGAAGGCTGGGGAGGTCACTCCCACCTGAAACAGGCTCAAGGGACCTGGTCTCCACTATTCAAGACGTTCCACATAAACATCTTGGAGGCCATGGCGGTCCTTCTAACTCTGAAGAAGTTATCCCCGCCGCCCTCGATCCACATCCGTCTAACCCTGGACAGCTCGGTGGTGGTTCGTTGTCTCGGTCGCCAGGGCTCGAGATCGCCCCAGATAAATCAGGTGCTTCTCCCAATCTTCCGTCTGGCGGAGAAGAAGAAGTGGCACCTGTCTGCAGTTCGCCTACAAGGATTCCGCAATGTGACGGCGGATGCTCTATCTCGGACAAGCCCGATAGAGTCGGAATGGTCTCTAGACGCAGGATCGTTCTCCTTCATCTCTCATCAGGTCCCGGAACTTCAGATGGATCTCTTTGCGACGAGCGACAACAATCAACTTCCTCTGTACGTGGCCCCGTACGAGGACCCCAAAGCAGAAGCGGTGGACGCCATGTCACTGGACTGGAACAGATGGTCCAAGATATACCTGTTCCCTCCCACCAACCTTCTGTTGAAAGTCCTCTCCAAACTGAGAACCTTCAAAGGGACAGCGGCCCTAGTGGCTCCCAAGTGGCCCCGGAGCAACTGGTACCCCCTGGTCCTGGAGCTGCAGCCCAAGCTGATCCCTCTCCCGGGCCCAGTTCTCTCTCAACAAGTACAGAAGTCGACTGTCTTCGCTTCATCATCGAAAATCAAGGACCTTCATCTCATGATTTTCTCTCCCTTGCCGCAAAGAAGAGGTTTGGGATCTCGAAGAAAAGTCTAGACTTCCTAGAGGAATACAAGACCGAATCCACGAGACGGCAATATGAATCATCCTGGAGGAAATGGGTCTCCTTTGTCAAGACAAAAAATCCTAAAGAAATCACCATTGATTTCTGTATGTCCTTCTTCATTCACCTTCATGGACAAGGATTAGCAGCCAATACGATTTCAACCTGCAAATCGGCCTTGACTAGACCAATTCTATATGCTTTCCAAATCGATCTGTCCAACGACATCTTTAACAAATTACCAAAAGCATGTGCTCGCCTACGCCCAGCACCCCCTCCGAAACCGATCTCCTGGTCACTAGACAAGGTACTCCATTTCGCCTCCAACTTGGACAACGATTCATGCCCCCTCAAGGATCTGACTCAGAAAGTTATATTTTTATTTGCTCTCGCTTCGGGAGCTCGAGTCAGTGAAATAGTGGCATTATCAAGAGAAGAGGGACACATCCTGTTTGCCGATTCAGGAGAAGTGACTCTCTCCCCTGATCCGACGTTTCTCGCTAAAAACGAATTACCCACCAAAAGATGGGGCCCTTGGAGAATATGCCCCCTGAAGGAGGATGTCTCTCTATGTCCAGTAGAGAGTCTCAAGGTCTATCTTCGCAGAACTTCGAACTTTGGTGGAGGCCAACTCTTCAAAGGAGAAACATCGGGCAGCGACCTGTCACTGAAACAATTAAGAGCGAAAATCACCTACTTCATTCGCAGAGCGGATCCGAACAGTACACCCGCTGGTCATGATCCTAGAAAAGTGGCATCTTCTCTGAACTTCTTTCAGAGCATGGACTTTGAAAGCCTTAAAAACTTTACGGGCTGGAAGTCCTCGCGAGTTTTCTTTAAACATTATGCGAAACAAGTGCACGAAGTCAAACATTTTGTGGTAGCCGCAGGTAGTGTTATGAAACCTGCACCTAACTCTGCGTAGAACAGTGAGTTACTTGGGACTCTAACTCTTCGGGTGCCTATGTTGACCCTCGAGCGATTCATAGTGATGTCTAAAAACACTTAGTGCTTTTATAACTGTTCTTATCCCAGGTGAAATGTCATAGTGTCACACAAGTGCCGCATGCCTTGAGCATGATGTGTTGTTTAAAGACTTGCGTTCCTCGAGAACGAGTACCTACTAATCCTGAAATTCCTTTTCAGATTCAAGAGCAAGCCTTTATTTCTATGTACATTATTATTACTGTAAATGAACTTTACTTTTTCTGTAAATTATTTAATTTCTGCATTGTGAAATAAAATTTCTATTTTATTACTTATGCGTCTCTTTCAGCTCCTACCTACTATGAAATACATACTGTCATAGTTTTATTTATTCCTCCTTTCTTATGGTCATGAAGAATTTAAGATGTCTAATCCTAAATTATATTCACCCTGTCTCAGTAAGGTTCCTACACGAATACTTACTTCTGATAACCAAGAGATGAACTCTATACACAGTGCCCAACCACCACTGGTCTAATTCAGAATGTTCCTATACAAATATCAAACATTCTGCTTCATCTCTAAGTTCTTCAAGTTCTTCTGTCAGGATGAATAGCCCTTCAATACCACTTTGACGTCGGCATAGCCCATGGGAACTTCCTACCAATGGGGGGCAGGATACTTCGTTCCTATGGTTCTTTACCTAAGATTACTTTGCTGTTTTGTCAATGCCTAGGCACTTAACACTGGGGGAAAATCTACCACGATACATTGATTCTCTGGTACTCTTCCATCAGGACGCCATGGCTTGAGCCCAAAAAACGGATTTTGAGCGAAGCGAAAAATCTATTTTTGGGTGAGATAGCCATGGCGTCCTGATGGACCCTCCCTACTACTTCGTCCAGTTTTGTTCCCACCCTACACAATTGTATCATGGTGATGGGCAGCAACTGGCTTCAGGATGAAGACGGGCGTGACGTCATCAGAGCAATGGCGTCCGTTTGTTTACGTCTCGAGTATCAGTAGTAGCCACGAGTGAGATTAGCTGTGGAACGGCTCCCAGCTATTCTCAGCCCTTACACACCGAAGCATTAACTCTGTTCGGGGTGAAGATAGCTATGTGGCACGTTCAGACATGCGTGTCCCCTGTTGTATTACGATGTCTTAAAGGGAAACCTTTGAGATACTCGCTCCAGAAGTTAGAATTCTGTGATAACCTGTGGTTAAATTCTCTGGGAATATCTTAGTAGTCTTATACCCAAGGAAGCTACCAAACAGGAACCTTCCATCAGGACGCCATGGCTATCTCACCCAAAAATAGATTTTTCGCTTCGCTCAAAATCCGTTTTAATTTTTGTTTTGAAAATCTGAGATGCCCCTTTTGATGTTTAAAAATTGAGATGCCCCCTCCCCCACACACACTACACACTGAACTGACGATGATACTTGTGAAGTCACCCATGCGATCGGATATAGTATGTTTACAGAGGAATAATAAACGGATTTTGAGCGAAGCGAAAAATCTATTTTTGGGTGAGATAGCCATGGCGTCCTGATGGAAGGTTCCTTTTTGGTAGCTTCCTTGGGTATATCACTACTAAATATTCCCAGAGAATTTAACCACAGGTTATCACAGAATTCTAACTTCTGGAGCGAGTATCCTAAAGGTTTCCCTTTTAAGACATCGTATATCAACAGGGGACGCATGTATTAACGCGCCACATAGCTATCTACACCCCAAACAGAGTTAACACTTCGGTGTGTAGGGGCGGAGAATAGCTGGGGAGCCGTTCCACAGCTAATCTCGTTCGTGGCTACTTTTGGTACTCGAGACGTAAACAAACGGGCGCCATTGCTAAATGACGTCACGTCCGTCCTCATCCTGAAGCCAGTTGCTTGCCGATCACCATGCTACAGCAGGACAGGGTGGGACCTGAAAAAACTGGACGAAGTAGCAGGGAGGGTCCATCAGGACGCCATGGCTATCTCACCCAAAAATAGATTTTTCGCTTCGCTCAAAATCCATTTTTTGGGCTCAAGCCATGGCGTCCTGATGGAAGAATACCAGAGAATCAATGTATCGTGGTAGATTTTCCCCTATTTGAGTAAGTGCCGAGGGCTTTGAACAGAGTAGCATAGTAATCTTAATAGAAGAACCGTAGTGAAGAGACCTTCCTGCCCCCCTGGCAGTGAAGTTCCCACGGGCCATGCTGAGATCAAAGTGGTTATCGAAGGGCTACTCACCTTGCTAAAAGAACTTGAAGAACTTGGAGACAAGACTGAATGGTTGGCATTCATATAGGAACATTCTCAAGGGCAGACAAGTGGTGGTTAGGCACTGTATGTTAATGGAGAATTGTCCGGTCTCTAAGGTATGAAGAGAGTAAGTATTCGTGTTAGAATATTACATTGCACAGGTGAATATATAATAAGGGTTGAGACCTTAGTATCTTCATCAACCATAAGAGGAAGGGGATAATAAAACTATGACAAGACTTGTATTTCATAGAATAAGTAGGAGCGGATTGAGACGCACAAGTAATAAAATAAAAATCTTATTTCACAATTGCAGAGAATATTAATGAATTGCAAGATATGTAAAGTTAATTTACAATAAATTATAATGTACATAGTAATGAAAGACTTGCTCTTGAATCTGAAAGAGAAATTCAAATTTATTAGTAGGCACTCGTTCTCGAGGAACGTCAGTCTTTAAAATAAAACACATCATGCTCTAGGCATGCGGCACTCGTGTGACGACTATGACATTTCACCTGGGATAAGAACAGTTATATGAAAAGCACTAAGTGTTTTCAACATCACTACGTATCACTCGAGGGTCAACATAGGCACCCGAAGAGTTAGAGTCCCAAGTAACTCACTGTTCTATGCAGAGTTAGGTGCAGGTTTCACAACACTACCTGCGGCTACCACAAAATGTTTGACTTCGTGCACTTGTTTCGCATAATGTTTGAAGAAAACACGCGAGGATTTCCAGCCTGTGAAGCTCTTAAGGCTTTCGAAATCCATACTCTGAAAGAAATTCAGAGACGATGCAACTTTTCTAGGATCGTGACCGGCGGGTGTACTGTCAGGATCCGCTCTGCGAATGAAGTAGGTGATTTTCGCTCTAGTGGTTTCAGTGACAGGTCGCTGCCCGATGTTTCTCCTTTGAAGAGTTGGCCTCCACCAAAGTCCGAAGTTCTGTGAAGATAGACCTTGAGGCTCTCTACTGGGCATAGAGAGGCATCTTCTTTCAGGGGGCATATTCTCCAAGGGCCCCATCTTTTGGTGGGTAATTCGTTTTTGGCGAGAAACGTCGGATCCGGGAAGAGGGTAAGGTCTCCTGAGTCAGTAAACAGGATATGACCCTCTTCTCTTGATAATGCCACTATTTCGCTGACTCGGGCTCCTGAAGCAAGAGCAAAAAGAAATATAACTTTCTGAGTCAGATCCTTGAGAGGGCATGAATCATTATCCAAGTTGGAGGCGAAATGGAGCACCTTGTCCAAAGACCAGGAGATCGGTTTCGGTGGGGGTGCTGGGCGTAGATGAGCGCATGCTTTCGGCAGTTTATTGAAGATGTCGCTGGACAGATCAATCTGGAAGGCATACAACAGTGGTCTAGTCAAAGCCGATTTACAAGTAGAAATCGTGTTGGCTGCCAAGCCCTGTCCATGAAGGTGAATAAAGAAGGACATGCAAAAATCAATGGTGATTTCCGTAGGATTTTTTGCCTTGACGAATGAGACCCATTTTCTCCAAGATGATTTATATTGCCGTCTTGTGGATTCGGTCTTGTATTCCTCGAGGAAGTCTAGACTTTTCTTTGAGATCCCAAACCTTTTCTTCGCGGATAGGGAGAGAAAATCATGAGATGAAGGTCCTTGATTTTCGATGATGAAGCGAAGACAGTCTACTTCTGTACTTGCTGGGAGAGAACTGGGCCCGGGAGAGGGATTAGCGTGGGCTGCAGCTCCAGGACCAGGGGGTACCAATTGCTCCAGGGCCACTTGGGAGCCACCAGGGCCGCTGTCCCTTTTAAGATTCTCAGCTTGGAGAGGACTTTCAGCAGAAGGTTGGTGGGAGGGAACAGGTAGATCTTGGACCATCTGTTCCAGTCCAGTGACATGGCGTCCACTGCCTCTGCCTTGGGGTCCTCGTACGGGGTCACATATCGAGGAAGTTGATTGTTGTCGCTCGTTGCGAAGAGATCGATCTGAAGTTCTGGGACTTGGTGAGAGATGAAGGAGAATGATCTTGCGTCTAGAGACCATTCCGACTCTATCGGGCTTGTCCGGGATAGAGCGTCCGCCGTCACGTTGCGGAATCCTTGTAGGTGAACTGCAGACAGGTGCCACTTCTTCCTCTCTGCCAGACGGAAGATTGTCAGGAGCACCTGATTTATCTGGGGCGATCTTGAGCCTTGGCGATTGAGACATCGAACTACCACCGAGTTGTCTAGGGTTAGACGAATATGGATCGAGGGAGGCGGGGAGAGTTTCTTCAGTGTTAGAAGGACCGCCATGGCCTCCAAGATGTTGATGTGAAACGTCTTGAATAGGGGAGACCATGTGCCTTGAGCCTGTTTTTGGTGGGAGTGATCTCCCCAACCCTCCAGCGAAGCGTCCGTGTGGATGTTGAGTGATGGAGGTGGGTGTTGAAGAGGGATGGACCTTTTCAGGGCCGTCGCTTCCGACCACGGCTTGAGGAGAAGCTGAAGCCTGTTTGGGAGCCGTCTCTTGAGGACTCTTCGAGCGATGGATGCAGAACGTCTCCAGACTCCCGCGGCATCCTTTAGCTGTGCACGAAGCACTGGGTTTGTCACTGAGGCGAACTGTAGAGAGCCTAGAACTCGTTCCTGCTGGCGTCTTGAGATCCGTTTGGATTTCAGCAGTCGCTTGACAGACCCTGCTATTTCCTTCCTTTTCTTCTGGGGGATGGAAAGGCGGTGTGACTGAAGGTTCCACTGGATTCCTAACCATTGGAGCTTCTGAGCTGGAGAGAGGCGAGATTTCTTCGCGTTTATCTTGAATCCCAGGTGTTCTAGGAACTGGGTGACTTTGCTGCAGGATTTTAAACAATCCTCGGGCGATGGAGCCCAGACTAGCCAGTCGTCGAGGTAGGCCATCACCTGGACGTCTCGGAGGCGGAGCTGTTGTACTATGGCATCCGCCAGCTTTGTGAAGATCCGAGGGGCCACGTTGAGGCCGAAGGGCATGGCCCTGAAGGCGTAGCTTTTCCTTTGGAGTTGAAATCCTAGGTAGGAGGAAGCGTGATGGTTCATTGGAACATGCCAGTAGGCATCCGCCAGGTCTATGGAGACCGTGTAAGAACCTCGAGGCAGAAGGGTCCTTTTCTGTTGAAGAGTCAGCATCTTGAACTTGTTGTTCGCTATGAACTTGTTGAGGGGGGATAAGTCTAGAATGACACTGAGCTTGTCGGAGTCTTTCTTGGGGACGCAAAACAGTCTCCCTTGGAACCTGGTTGACTTTACCCTCCTTATCACCTTCTTGTTCAAGAGATCTAGGACATATTCTTCCAGAAGGGGGGTTGATTGTTGGAAGAATTGCTGGAAGGTTGGGGGTGGTTGAGTCCAACTCCAGCCTAGACCCTTCTTGACGATGCTGTGTGCCCAGGGATCGAAGGTCCAACGATCCTGGAATTGGCGGAGTCTTCCTCCCACCGGAAGCACTTCATTGCTTCTGGTGTCCCGAGGGCTTACTGCCTCGGCCGCTAGCTCCCCTTCCTCCCTCCTCTGCCTCTGGAGGGACGGCGAGATGCGTCTCTGCCTGCACCTCTGCTTGAGCCTCTACCTTTGGGACGAAAGGTAGTAGTCTGTTGCTCAAAGGCAGGGGTGAAAACCGGTGACTGGGACAAAACCGGTTGGGTGACCAGCTGAAAGGTCTGTTGTGGCTGAGCAGCCACTTGGGGAGTAGCGGGTCCCGGAAACTGCCGTCTCTGTTGACGTTGCTGGGGTTTTGGCTTGGAGGATTTCCTCTTAGGTTGAGGGCCATCGTCCTGAGAGGATTTCCTCTTTTTCGACATGCCCCACTTGTTGAGAAGGTTCCTATTCTCAGTGGCGGCCTTGTCGGTGATCTCTTTCACAAGGTCGGAGGGAAAGAGGTGCTTACCCCAGATGTTGGAGGAAATCAGCCTCCGGGGTTCGTGTCTCACTGTGGCACCTGAGAACACGAATTCACGACAGGCTCTCCGAGCCTTCATGAAATTGTACAGGTCCTTTACCAGAGTCGACATGTGCGATTTGGCGAGTACCATGTAGTGGTCGGGGACTCTGGTGTCACCAGCCATGACGTCAAGCTGTACTTGGAGGGACATGGATGCTGCGAGCCTTTCTTTCGTGTCTTGTTCCCGACGAAGGAGATGGTCATTAAGTTTCAGGAGGTCTTCATTAAACTGACGTCCAGCCACGTCAGGGTCTAGTTTTCCCACCACGAAGATATGCTGGATATCCTTCCAGTGTCGAACGTCGGGGGGAGTCACCATGGAGAATTGTCTGCACTCCTCCAGTGCAGGACAGGGCTTCCCTTCTTCCACTGCCTTGTGACACGCAGCGAAGGCCTTTTCCGTAAAGGGAAGGACTGCGTCGTCGGGTGCGACGTAGGTAGGATGCTTCTTGCTCAGTGCCGGGAGCATTGGGCAGGTAAAGCCCCTACTTTTAACAGCTTTGGCTAGCATAGCCTGGGCCTTCTGGAGATCGAAAACTATCACCTCCTTTGGTTCGGTCTCTTCTTTAGAGGCAGGTTCGGATCGAAGCCGGACGTAACAGTCCGGGTAAGCCTCAAAGCTCGGGAAGAACTCCACTTCTTCCAGGGCAACCGAGCCGATCTTCTCGCTGATGAAGATCCTGCCCATTGCGATGATCATATGCTCAGCATACCTCCAGGGGTTGGCGTGCGAGCATATCGGGGGGTCCTTAACCGAAATCTTCTTCGACTCTTTGGAACCTCCCATGGACCTGATGTACTCATGTCACTTGAAGCTTCTTGTCCATAAGGGCTTCTATCATACGGAACATCTCCTGGGCGGATGGGATGGGGTCCGGAGTAGCGGAGGTAGACGGGAGAGACACTTCCGTCGGTGTAGGAGTAGGGGCGGGGGTGGAAGGCGGAGCGACCTCCTGCTCCGACTCGGTGTAATCCACCTGGTCCTCTTCATCGTCCACATCTTGGGCCATGAGGGTCCTCTCCGTGTTCTCCGAAATATCCGACATACGTTCCTCGTTGTCGGCATCCAGGTGACACTCGTGCATGGACTGGGCCATGACAACATCGGGTTCCACCGTTATCTGGACGGTGGGGATCTGATCCTTGGGGACCACAGAATCTGGGGATGCCTTTGGGAACAGTAAGGCCCTCATGTCTTCAGTGGCAAGGTACGGTCCAGTGGCGTTCTTCTGGAAGCCACGCACCCATTTGCGTAGCTTCTCTCGAGAAGCGTCCCTAACCTCCGCTGAGGGAGGATTGTTGAACGCGTCGACCAGGCGATCCTGGCAGACCGTACAGTTCCGCGGGTCCCAGAACTTTAGACCATAAGACACATGAGTGACAAACATAGACTATCTGAACCAAGAACAAATAGTAAATTTCGTGATAAGGCTATTAATTACTGTGCGCCTAGACATTATAATAAACTGCCAACTGAAATGAAGGACCTAAAGGGAGCAATTGAATTTAAGAAGAAACTAAAGATTACTTTTCACAAGATCATATGATTTGGAAGATGCTACAATCAAGGAATTGTATAAGTTATATTGAAAATGTTTCGTTAGATGACTGATATGGACCCGTCCGAGTAGTTCACTCGACTTCAGTGGAGGGTTGGATTTAAACCGAAAATAAGAAAACACACACACACACACACACAATGCATACTACCATCGTAACTTTCTTGGGAATTTATCCTGCCGACATCACTAGCTGCAAAGGGCTACACTTCATGCACTTTACAGACTATACTATTCCTTTAATTTACTTCACTCGGTATCGTGGCAGTCGGAGAGGACGATTCAAGTTACCAGATAAAGGAAATATCAAAATTAAACAAAATTTTCTTTTTATAACCCCTTCCCCTTCCTCAACATATCTTGCTAATTATTGTTTTCCCAGAATTTAAATAACCAAGAGAACTGCGGGATTGCATTATTTTGGAGTAAATGGAGAGCGTGTTGTAAACAATTACTAAAATTTCAGTACTATTCCACTAAAATGGGGAATTTTATTTTTGTAACACCAAAAAAAAAAAAAAAAAACCAAATGGAATAAACGTGAACAAAGCAGGACAAAACTCACAAAAGTTAATTGAAAGTGCGACATTTTGCTAGCTTTAAAAAAAAACCGTTAAGACGTTGTAGAAGCGGGACTTTAGTCATGTTACATTTAATTGCAGGACACCTCAGGTACACCATGATCTATCTTTGCTCTGTAGCCTACCACTAACCTTGTCTACAGTTACCGGCTTCAGCGTAAACACGCTCTCCTTAATTAATTGCATCTGATATATTTGCATTAGTAAGATAATAAATGTGGTTATCTTGGTGCATGACACAAAGTTTTCATTATTTTGTTGTAAGGTAATGTCTACACTGATTTTAGTAACTGGATAGCAGTCGACAGAAATAATTCATCTAATCAAAGAGGATACAGACAAGTTATAAGTTCTGGAAACAAGACGTCTAAATTGATATTACGAGCTCCAAAGTATACAGCCAATTGAGCATTAAGGACTGAAGTTTGGGTCATTCTGTTATTACACTAGAGATAATAAATGAAATGACACCTAAATCTTATAACTTTTATCATGAATCAAGAGAAGACAAAAGAGGTGGTGGCATTGGAATCTTAATTAAGAAATCATATAAAGTCACAGTAAGAAATCATCTCATAGTTAATTCATTTGAATATATGAATATTAAAATTTTATCTCGAAATGTAAATGTACAAATAGTTATACTCTACAGACCACCGAGCAAAAGCAAAAGAGTGTTCTTAGATGAATTTAATAACTTACTAGATACATTGAACGATAATCGAAATGTAATAATATGTGGTGATTTCAACCTACATTTTGATAACAGAGTAGACCCATATGTCAATGAATTTAGAGAATTGATTGACAACCACGACCTTGAAAACATAGTGTCTGAACCAACAGCTCAGTCTAATCATATACTAGATCTAGTTATAATAAACAAAAACAACAACATCATACTAAACATGGAGACTGAACCTGACTGCTCTATATCCCCAATGCATAAGTTAATGTCTTTTGAAACAGATGTTAGAAAAAAATAATGCAATACAGAAGGAAATCACATACAGAACTAAGACTAACTTTGATCCAAAAGAGTTAATTGAACAAAGCCTAGAGGATATAAAAGGGATAACACCAATCTGTAACTGTGAAGAAAACCACACCCTCGTAGAGAGACAATCCTGTATAAACTGCATTACTGATAGAAGTAAAACTATACTTGCAACTAATTATAATAATAGGTGCCCGGAAATAACAAAAATAATCACAATTAAAGAAAAATCGAACTGGTTTGATAATGAATTACACGAAGAGAAAAAGAGAAAAAGAAAAATGGAGGATAAATGGAAAAGAAATAAAATTAATGAAAACTGGCAACATTACAAAGCAGCTAGAAATAGCTACAATTACCTTATCTTAGTTAAAAAAAAAGGCCTATTATAAAGTGTGCAATGAAAATGACCCACAGAAAATACATAAGAACCTAAATAAACTATTAGGTCTAAAGACAGAAATAGTATTGCCTGACATAACTAATGATCCTAAATGCCTAGCAGATAATTTTATTGATTATTTTGAGGACAAAATAAATCAAATCTGCTCCAGTTTTCACAACATCGTCACAACAGAACGAAGGAATACATCAGCAACAGGTGTAAGTAAGCTAAGGGTATTCAAAAAGTTAAGTCAAAGTGATTATATGAGAATAATAAAGAAAGTAAAAAAAAACTACTGCGGAAATGACCCATTTCCAATTAACGATGTAAAAGATGCAGAAAATTTCACCAGACTACAAGAGACCTACCGAAACATGGTAAATATGAGTCTAACACAGGCAGTTTTCCCTGATTGTGAAAAAGTTGCATGTATCAAGACTGTGTACAAAGGAAAAGGTGATGCAGACAATTTAAGTTCATATAGGCCAATATCAAATCTGTCATATTTTTCGAAAATTATTGAAACTGCTGTACAAGAACAAACCTGGAAACATCTGAAAAAATCCAATGCCATACCTGATGATCAATCTGCATACAGAGATAATTACTCCACAGAAACAACAGTGTTAGCCATTAAAAATGACATAACAGAAATTATAACAAATGGCAAGTGTTGCATTCTTGTGATGCTTGATCTAAGTGCAGCATTTGATACTGTAGAACATACATATCTGATGGAAGAACTTAAAGCTGTGGGCATCGTAAAACGAGCATATGACTGGTTTGTGAGTTATCTTGAAAACCGCAAAGTTAAAGTAGTAATATCAAATGTTGAATCTGAGACAAGAAAACTAACCAAAGGGGTGCCTCAAGGCAGTGTACTAGGTCCTCTCCTGTTTGAAATTTACACGATTGAACTAGCAAATATACTTGAAACTCAGAGAGTTAAATTTAAAATATACGCTGATGATACACAATTCTATTTCTCAATAGAATCAGTTGATGAAGCTAAAAGAAAGATACATGAAATAATGAATGACATTAAGGCTTGGATGTTAACAAAAAAACTCAAGCTCAATGAAGATAAAAGTGAATGTATTATTTTTGAAAATGAAAAAGATATAAAAAGAATCGAATGCTTCCAAAGAATTGAAATAGGTCAATCGATCATTGACCTAAAGAAATCTGTCAGAAATCTTGGAGTAATCATGGATGATAGACTGACAATGAATGAACATATAAATAATATGGTAAGAAATTGTAACTATCATATTAGAAACATAGCATTTATTAGTAAATACTTAGATGAAAAATCTGTGGCCATACTCATTAATCACCACATATTTTCAAGAATTAGTTACTGGAACTCACTGTTCTATGGCTTACCAAATTATCAGCTGAAGAAAATTCAGAATACAAAACAGAGCCGCTAGATTAATAAAAAGGACTACACAATAGGGAAAGAATTACCCCTGCACTAATTAGATTACACTGGCTACCGGTAAAAGCGAGAATTGAATACAAGCTACTCTTACTAACGTTTAAGATACTGAACCAAAATATCTAAAAGAATGCCTGAACAAACTAGAAATAGAAACAAATGTTAACATAAAACACATGAGTGACAAACATAAGCTATCTGAACCAAGAACAAATAGTAAATTTGGTGAAAGGGCTTTTAGCTACTGTGCGCCTAGACATTATAATAAACTGCCAACTGAAATGAAGGACCTAAAGGGAGCAATTGGATTCAAGAAGAAACTAAAGACATTATTTTTCACAAGATCATATGATTTGGAAGATGCTACAATCAAAGAATTGTATAAGTTATAATGAAAATGTTTCGTTAGATGATTAATATGGACCCGCCCGAGAAGTAGTTCACTCGACTTCAGTGGAGGGTTGGATTTAAACCCAAAACAAGTAAACAAGTAAGTAAGATATTAAAACAAGACAACATACTATCGTGAAAGAAAACGGACATGAATTGGTGAAAGAAAACGGATATGATTTGGTACCGGTGGATATCTATCTCAATACGTTTGCGAAACAAAATACGGGCTGGGCAAAAAATAGCTTCAAGTTAAGAATTTACATACACAGAGCCTCCTTAATCCATTAAAGGTAGATAGTAATAAATGCAGATCGGGCTAACAATATGCGAAGATATGCAAAAAATCTTTACTGTAGATGGAAAAGTAGAAAAATCATTTATGGGGATAGACAAGATTACTTTTAACCTGCAATGGAGGGAGAAGTTTGACTATATATATATATATATATATATATATATATATATATATATATATATATATATATATATATATATATATATATATATATATATATATATATATATATATATATATATATATATATATATATATATATATATATATATATATATATATATATATATATATATATATATATATATATATATATATATATATATATATATATATATATATATATATATATATATATATATATATATATATATATATATATATATATATATATATATATATATATATATATATATATATATATATATATATATATATATATATATATATATATATATATATATATATATATATATATATATATATATATATATATATATATATATATATATATATATATATATATATATATATATATATATATATATATATATATATATATATATATATATATATATATATATATATATATATATATATATATATATATATATATATATATATATATATATATATATATATATATATATATATATATATATATATATATATATATATATATATATATATATATATATATATATATATATATATATATATATATATATATATATATATATATATATATATATATATATATATATATATATATATATATATATATATATATATACACATAATACAAAAGGGAAGAAGAAACTCAAAAACTTGAGATAACATAATAACAGGAGTTAAACCAAAATTGGAGAAAAATAAGCAAAGGGTAGCCGTTACAAAGTTAACGACCCAAAACACTACTAAAATAAACTGGCCTGGACTGTAGATCATAGTATTTTTACATTTATGATAAATATTTTTGTGAATATTATTAGTTGTACACTGCAGATGCTGTTTAATTCAACCATTCCATATTGTAAGTTACAATTACGTTAATTGTACGTAAGCATTGTTGGAAGTTGAGTGTGCCACAGTCTTGGAGGACAGTAGCCTAACCCCACCCTTTATCCTTATGACTAATTATGCTACAACACTTGAACCGTTCTTTGTAAGTGAAAGATAATGGATTATCCTAATCCAAATGATTAAATTCCCTCAAATGAGATAGCATCGATATAGGCTACAGTAGTTAAGGATAATTCTTGCTGTAGCCTATAGCTGGGTACAGTACTTTTCAATTATGCTAATGTAGACAATTTTTTTCTGATAACTAATTATAGTCTAATTTAGCTTTAAAGATTTGAAAAAGCCGGGGATATAGATTAGCAACTGGACTATTATATCATAATCTTGGGAAAACACAGCTACCTGTATGTTAATGACGGCTGACTAAGAATACAGCATTATAAGGGGCGTCACAAGGGGACGTTAGATAAGTGGGTAAGGACATGGCTTGTAGGTCAGGGGATTAAATTTTAACTTGGATGGTTTCCATATTTATACTTGCTCAAGGAACTGGCCGCTGATATACAAAGGCTCCAAATACAGCTTGGAGTGGGGTAAAATTAAAACTTACGATTAATTTTAACAGTGTTGGTGATATACATTAAACACACAGAAGGGCAAAATATTAATGAATAAAGATAATTGAAAAGAAGAATAAATTACCAATTAATCAATGATTCATTGTCTAGCCTTTGAGCTGTTACTACATGCCTAAGCATACCTATTGTACCATCTCCTAACTAATACTTTTCAAGTTAACCTCATTTAGGTCCCCATTTTTAACGAGTCTGCCTTATGTACATAATTAACAAAACCTGTAGATGTTATTATTTCTCTATTGCCATAACATGATTATATCTTGTCTTGAAAATAATTGATTATGATTACCTGCCATTAAATGACTACCTTAGTAATAATTCAAAGATCACTCCAACTCTGTTGAGGACATATCCTTATTTTAAAGGACTCGGTTGTGTATAGCTCGGAAAAAATACAAATTACTTTTAAACTTGTTAAATTTAATGGTTTTATTAACTGTAAATGGTGAAGTATCTAGTACAGTTAAGGTATTCTAATATTCGAACTAAAGTAGACAAATAACCCTTTTACCCCCAAAGGACGTACTGGTACATTTCACAAAAGCCATCCTTTTACCCCCATGGACGTACCGGTACGTCCTTGCAAAAAAAAAGCTATAAAAATTAGTTTTTCATATTTTTTGATAATTTTTTGAGAAAATTCAGGCATTTTCCAAGAGAATGAGACCAACCTGACCTCTCTATGACAAAAATTAAGTCTGTTAGAGCAATTTTAAAAAAAATATACTGCAAAATGTGCTGGGAAAAAAATAACCCCCTGGGGGTTAAGGGTTGGAAATTTCCAAATACCCTGGAGGTAAAAGGGTTAACTGTGTTGCAGTTTATAAAGAAGATTGTTACTGATTTGTACTATACAAAATATGAATATTTATTCTAGTATCAAATATAATGGTACTGTACTAATTAATTTCCTGTCAAATAATGAAACAGTTCAATATTCACAGGACTGAAAAAGAAATTTAAAGGATTAAAATATCATAATCATAAATAAATGCTTTCTTATTTTACCAGGTATCTCTTTGTAATAATTCTTTTCTAAGATTTCAGATATGATTTTGGTGTCTACATGAGATCAAAATGACAGGCTTCACTGCAACAATTTTTGTGCCAAAACAACTTGGAACACGTGGACCTGGACCAGTTCACGGACAATTTACCAGATCTTCAGGTACGATGAATTTATTTGGTGCCTACATGAATACAAACCATTGTTCATTAACAAGAGAATGGCATCAGCAATGTTGGAACAGCCATTAAAATCTGTATTTTTTGTAGAGGTTTGACTGTTCGCAGTCATCCCCTTGTGATGAGTGCAAGTCATGGCCAATTTAGCAGTGGGTGGAATTTGCTAAGAAGAAAAAGTAGGAAGCTTAGAAAGACATTTGGAATCAGCGTTGACTATGCCATAACTGATACTGAAGAAACTTTCAAGCTCCTTTACTGTCAGTGTTTTTCGACCTGCTGTGTCTCCCTCGTGTTCTTTTAGGGCCGGGTCCTCTGAAGGAATTCGTGGAGGGGAGATCAACTCGCCCTCGTGGCAATCCTTGGGGAAAGAGAAATAATAATTTTCCCATAGTGAAGGTAATATTCCTCTGCCTTTACCTTAAAGGTCTCGTCTGGTTTTACAAACCGATGACAATGATGAGGACTTGGACATTAGGAAGTTGTGGCCTTCTTAGGGCATTGCTAGTACTTAGTTGGCAGGAAAGTTTTTGAAAGTGTTAGCTGCCACCAAGACTTTTAAAGCATCCCTTGGTGTTGTGGTGGTCATGCCTCCTGCTGAAGAGGCCCCTGTGGCCTCTTCATTCGTGGAAACATCATTGTTGATCCCCCAAGACCTCAACTCCGAAGAAAACTGGCAAGAAGCAGCTTGTGCACTCTTCCTCTTCTTTTACTTCTACTTTCTCCTCCTCTGGCTTGTCTGTAACAGCTGTTCCAGCTTTGCTGGAGTCATATTCTTATTAAAAAACTCCAGATTTTATAGTTGGGAAATATGCAAATTTCTTTAAAATTTTGTTTAGAGGACTATTGGAATATTTCCCCAAGTGATGAACAGGAAAAAAAGAACAGGACAAATTGTCTTGGTTCATACTAGGACAATCAAATGAAGTAAAAAAATATTTAGGAGGCAGAGTGTCTTGTAATTATATATACAGTATGCAAAATTTCTCTGGGAATTTAGTCTGCAATTTCCTTAGTCATTTGCTAGTGGCAGTGGCATAAAGCTTAATACTGTACATATAGTTGCTTATGGTAAAATTTTGCATCACAGTAATTAAGGGAGGGCTATTGTTACATCTTAGTTGCTTGATGAGCACACAGAAACCTCCCCCATTCTGATTAGTTGCCTTCCACCTTGTATATGCTTACAGTTGTCTGTCAGGTAACATCTTAATCATAAGACGAGGCATCCTTGTAAGGCAAAGGATATCTTTACTTGGCTATGGAATCTATGCAATTGCCTTCTTTACTACTGTACTTGCATTCATAAATTTTAAACATTTCTTAAATTAGAAAGCAGACACATCAGATCTTATCTCCCATTTACATTAGGTATTAAAACCACAACATTTTGAAATCCCACTATACTAACCTGACTTACTTACATGACCCAGTCTTGCGTGCAAGAAAAACTACAGCAGTGGGGGAAGGTTTAGGAACATCTGGGAACTAGAACCAGACTCCAATCTAATAGTGCTTTCGCTATCTTTATATTTATTATCCGTATATTTACCCCTAACTGCAGCTAAACATAAATATTCAATTATTTCATCTTCATGCAAACTACCACATTCAGTACGAGACAAATTTAAGCACACACTGCTGCATCATTGAACACATTTCATATAGGGCTCAACTTCCCAGAAGTAAGTCTATTTATCTTACAAACCTCACAAAAACTGGCTCTAAGAAACTTAGTGGACACATGAATAATTCCGGTCACTAAGGAAGTGAGTGCTAAGCTCAAAATCCCCACAACTGGAAAAAATGCAGCACCAACAAAAAGTGTATTTCTAATAAATGCGGCTCTACAAGAATGAAGTTTTGAAATGTTGGACAAGACAGGATGCATGAGCAATCATGCTGTATCCTTAAACTGGTTCTTCATATTTTTGGCAACTAAATCGAAAATGGAAATGCTTTGTATTTCTAAAGAGATTGTGAAATCTCTTGCTTATTTAAATGAATAGCACATGGATTTATAGTAGATTAATTTGGATACTGTAATGACCTTTTCTCAAAGTTCTTCTGTAGATCCTCTCCCAGGCCTTAAGTAAGAAACTGTTAAGATAGATATAACATTCTCCTTTTCCTGTTATGTACAGTAGTTCTCTTCTAAAAAGGAAGTGATGAAAATGTATCCTTCTACCATTAGCCTATGAAGCTTCCTATATCTACTGTGCAAAATGCAGAAAAGAAACAAACAAATTATCTGCTTGGAGGATCCTCAATAGCTTATATGATTCATTTATTAGACTTTTCAGAATTAGAGTCAATATCCACTTATTAAGTCTCCCAGCAACTTATAGATCCTATTTTAGGTTGATATATATGGTATCACTACAGTGAATGCACATTCCACAGAGGCTTCATTCTTGGGTAAGTAAGGTAACAAACAATCCTTTACATAAGCATATTACTTATTCAATTTAGAACCAGGGTGAATACCACCCAGAGGTATTATAATTGTAATAAAGTTGAAGATACAAATTACCTCTGATTGGTTGAAGTGTGTTGAGGCAAGTTTAACAGCCTCCATCCTGAACTACAATTCACTTGGAAGAAAGATATATTCTATATTATTTTTAGTACCTGTATTGAATACATATTTATGTTTAAAATTTTTACCTTTTATAGGAAAAAAACACATATTTAGTGGGTGAGAATTCTTCATAGCTCTTTATTAAAGTTCCTCCAAGATTAACCTTTTTGTTGAGCTAGACACTTGAGACAGAGGGACTCAACCTGGTGCTAGAGGTCTTGGCTACAACAGAGATTCCACTTTATTTCACTTGTTTTTCAAATTAGGTATTAATGCCTTCTTTTTTATATTAAGGTATAAATGAAACATTTATAGATCTAATATGTCACTACAAATGTCTTAATTTATTTGGTTATTATGGTAGGAACAAAGTAAGAAATCTATGTTTATGAAACACCATTATTAATGTACAGTAATTGCTCAATATTTTATTGAAATATGTTATTTTTATTAATAAAATAAATTTTTGAATATACTTACCCGATAATCATGTAGCTGTCAACTCCGTTGCCCGACAGAATTCTATGGAGGGATACGCCAGCTATCACAATACTAGAAGGGGGTGTATTTACCAGCGCCACCTGTGGCCAGGTACTCAAGTACTTCTTGTTGACACCTCCTCAATTATTCCTCGGTCCACTGGTTCTCTATGGGGAGGAAGGGAGGGTCGATTAAATCATGATTATCGGGTAAGTATATTCAAAAATTTATTTTATTAATAAAAATAACATTTTTCAATATTAAACTTACCCGATAATCATGTAGCTGATTCACACCCAGGGGGGTGGGTGAAAAACCAGTGTACAAGACTAAAGGATAGCTAAGTATCCCGTATTTCATATAATCAGTTATCCACAATAACAATGAAATAATAAGTACCTGGTAAGGAAGTCGACTTGAACCGTTACTCTGCCTTTAATAAGATCGTCTTCCTTACTGAGCGCAGCGTTCCTCTTGGGAGGCTGAATCAACTCAAAGGTGCTAAAGTATACAGGGCTGCAACCCATACTAAAGGACCTCATCACAACCTTTAACCTTGGCGCTTCTCAAGAAAGAATTGACCACCCGCCAAATCAACAAGGATGTGGAAGGCTTCTTGGCCGACCGTACAACCCATAAAAAGTATTCAAGAGAAAGGTTAAAAAGTTATGGGATTATGGGAATGTAGTGGCTGAGCCCTCGCCTACTACTGCATTCGTTGCTACGAATGGACCCAGGGTGTAGCAGTACTCGTAAAGAGACTGGACATCTTTGAGATAGAATGATGCGAACACTGACTTGCTTCTCCAATAGGTTGCATCCATAACACTCTGCAGAGAACGGTTCTGTTTGAAGGCCACTGAAGTAGCCACAGTTCTCACTTCATGTGTCCTTACCTTCAGCAAAGCAAGGTCTTCTTCCTTCAGATGAGAATTTGCTTCTCTAATCAGAAGCCTGATGTAGTAAGAAACTGAGTTCTTAGACATTGGAAGAGAAGGCTTCTTGATAGCACACCATAAGGCTTCTGATTGTCCTCGTAATGGTTTTGACCTTCTTAGATAGTACTTAAGAGCTCTAACTGGGCAAAGTACTCTCTCCAGTTCGTTCCCCACCATGTTGGACAGGCTTGGGATCTCGAACGACTTAGGCCAAGGACGGGAAGGAAGCTCGTTTTTAGCCAAAAAACCGAGCTGCAAGGAACATGTAGCCGTTTCAGATGTGAAACCTATGTTCCTGCTGAAGGCGTGGATCTCACTTACTCTTTTACCTGTTGCTAAGCACACGAGGAAAAGAGTTTTTAATGTGAGGTCCTTAAAAGAGGCTGATTGGAGCGGTTCAAATCCTGATGACATTAGGAACCTTAGGACCACGTCTAGATTCCAGCCTGGAGTGGACAACCGACGTTCCTTTGAGGTCTCAAAAGACCTAAGGAGGTCCTGTAGATCTTTGTTGGAGGAAAGATCCAAGCCTCTGTGGCGGAAAACCGCTGCCAACATACTTCTGTAACCCTTGATCGTAGGAGCTGATAGGGATCTTACGTTCCTTAGAGGTAACAGGAAGTCAGCAATCTGGGTTACAGTGGTACTTGTTGAGGAAAACTGCATTGGCCTTGCACCAGCTTCGGAAGACTTCCCATTAAGACTGATAGACTCTGAGAGTGGATGTCGTCCTTGCTCTGGCAATCGCTCTGGCTGCCTCCTTCGAAAAGCCTCTAGCTCTTGAGAGTCTTTCGATAGTCTGAAGGCAGTCAGACGAAGAGCGTGGAGGTTTGGGTGTACCTTCTTTACGTGAGGTTGACGCAGAAGGTCCACTCTAGGAGGAAGAGTCCTGGGAACGTCGACCAGCCATTGCAGTACCTCGGTGAACCATTCTCTCGCGGGCCAGAGGGGAGCAACCAACGTCAGCCGTGTCCCTTTGTGAGAGGCGAACTTCTGCAGTACCTTGTTGACAATCTTGAACGGCGGGAATGCATACAGGTTGAGATGGGACCAATCCAGCAGAAAGGCATCCACGCGAACTGCTGCTGGGTCTGGAATCGGAGAACAATACAAGAGGAGCCTCTTGGTCATCGAGGTAGCGAATAGATCTATGGTTGGCTGACCCCACAGGGCCCAAAGTCTGCTGCAAACATTCTTGTGAAGGGTCCACTCTGTGGGGAAGACCTGACCCTTCCGGCTGAGGCGATCTGCCATGACATTCATATCGCCCTGAATGAGCCTCGTTACCAGCGTGAGCTTTCGATCTTTTGACCAAATGAGGAGGTCCCTTGCGATCTCGAACAACTTCCTCGAATGAGTCCCTCCCTGCTTGGAGATGTAAGCCAAGGCTGTGGTGTAGTCGGAGTTCACCTCCACCACCTTGTTAAGCTGGAGGGACTTGAAGTTTATCAAGGCCAGATGAACTGCCAACAACTCCTTGCAATAGATGTGAAGTGTCCTTTGCTCCTGATTCCATGTTCCCGAGCATTCCTGTCCGTCCAGTGTCGCACCCCAGCCCGTGTCCGATGCGTCCGAGAAGAGACGGTGGTCGGGGGTCTGAACAGCCAATGGTAGACCTTCCTTGAGAAGAATGCTGTTCTTCCACCACGTTAGAGTAGACCTCATCTCTTCGGAAACAGGAACTGAGCCCGTCTCTAGCGTCATGACCTTTATCCAGTGAGCAGCTAGATGATACTGAAGGGGGCGGAGGTGGAGTCTCCCTAACTCGATGAACAGGGCCAGCGATGAAAGTGTCCCTGTTAGACTCATCCACTGCCTGACTAAGCATCGGTTCCTTCTCAGCATGCTCTGGAAGCATTCTAGGGCTTGGAAGATCCTTGGGGCCGACGGACAAGTCCGAAAAGCTCGACTCTGAAGATCCATACCCAAGGAGACAATGGTCTGGGATGGAACGAGCTGAGACTCCTCAAAATTGACCAGGAGGCCCAGTTCCTTGGTCAGATCCATAGTCCATTTGAAAATCTCCAGACAGCGACGACTTGTGGGAGCTCTTAAAAGCCAGTCGTCTGACGGAGCCGGACACAAGATCATGATACTGCTGCACAGTCTGTAAACTGTCAATCATGGGCAAGCGAGGAAGTACAGTGACAACCCGAATCTGTCTAGACTGTCTGGGTCGTACAGACAACTCCTTAACGGGTTGCTGAGGTTGCCGCACTGCGTCACAACAAGTCCCTTCTGTTGGTTGTTGAACGTCTTCCTCGTGACACATTGACTCCGTAAACAAAAAATCCTCTAACAAGGACTAAGCTTGGACTGCATGTCATGCAACACAGCTCAAGGTCTATGGGAGCAGGTGTGGTAACAGACGGGATTAGCGGCTGAAGTGGAACCATTACCTTCCCTGTAAGCATGTTATGCTTAAATAAAAGTCCATAAGAGGTTATGCAGCTAAAGGCTCCCTCCAAATGACAGAGTCCTCAAGGGAATATCAGAAGGAGGGAGAAAAGAACTTTCTCATCTACAGGGACCTTATCCTAGAAAAGCTAAGTTCTCTGAGTGAGGGTTCACTGGTGCAAAAGCAGCAGACTAGAAGGCAACGTTATGAAACTGCTTGACAGTCTAGTGAGTTGGCAACAACCCAAGATGTGTTGAGAAGCATGCGGTAAGGTATGCAGAGCATGATGTATGCAGAGTATGCTGTATGCAGAGCATGCTGTATGTAGAGCATGTTGTATGCAGAGCATGCTGAATGCAGAGCATGCTGTATGCAGAGCATGTTGTATGCAGAGCATGCTGAATGCAGAGCATGCTGAATGCTGAGCATGTAGTAAGCAGAGCCTGCTGTAAGCAGAGCCTGCTGTAAGGAAAGCAGAGCGTGTGCATGGCGTTTAACATTTCTCAGAAATTCCATGACCAGTGCTAGAGTGCTTTATGCATGCTTGCATGGGGTTTAAACCATGGTATGAAAATGGAGGTAAGGTATGCTGAACAGCAGAGTCAGAACGAGCTGGAACAACAATAGTTGTGGTTTCCTCTTCAAGACTCCGATGAGGGAACACCTGAGGCTCAGTCTGCAAAGGCTGAATAAAAGACAAGCAGAAGGAAGGCGCATGGGTGGAGGAGGCTGACTCCTAGCATGAGTGGTTGAACCCAAGGGTTGCGCTTGCTGAGCGGTTGGCGGAAGCGGAGTAGCAAGTTCCAGTTCCTGTGGTGTGAGCGGAGCGCGATGAGGAAGAGGCTGCGCAGAACAAGGTAAATGTCTCGCAAGCTGAGGCTCCTGAGGCGCAAGGCTAAGGTGTTGTGGTGCTTGCCTTGTGGAGGGTTGAGCTCGCTGCAGCAAGAGCTGAGGAGACTGACTCATGGACGGGAGAGGTTGTTGTACCTCAACCGAGTGTTGCATCACTGGTGGAGCAGCAAGTGGAGGCGGAGGAAGAGAGGTATAATCCTCCTGATCCCAATGTAAAGGTTGCCTTAAGGAAGGCGGAGGCTGAACACCACAGGGAACAGCAAACTCAGCACGTGGCTCAACATCGTACGCCTGGCAGGTGGAACTGCTGGCAGGTGGTACTGCGATCAGGCGGAGCGAGTGTAGGTGGAGGGAGTGTAGGCGGAGGCGGAGGAGCAACACTCTCAGCCCGACACTCACGCATCAAGTCCGAAAGCTGTGCTTGCATGGACTGTAGTAGAGTCCACAACATCGTACGCCTGGCAGATGGTACTGTGATCAGGCGGAGCGAGTGTAGGTGGAGGGAGTGTAGGCGGAGGCGGAGGAGCAACACTCTCAGCCCGACACTCACGCATCAAGTCCGAAAGCTGTGCTTGCATGGACTGTAGTAGAGTTCACAACATCGTACGCCTGGCAGGTGGTACTGTGATCAGGCGGAGCGATCATAGGCGGGGGGGAGTGTAGGCGGAGGCGGAGGCGCAACACTCTCAGCCCGACACTCACGCATCAAGACCGAAAGTTGTGACTGTATGGACTGCAGTAGAGTTAACTTGGGGTCGGCAGACACTAAGTTCTGCTGAGGTAAAGCCTTAACAGCAGAGATCTGTTGTGGCAGAACCTTACTCCTCTTAGGCGGAGTGTAATCAACTGATGACTGAGGAGAGTCAGAGCTAACCCAATGACTGCATTCGGGTTGTGAACTTTAACTTCGTACGTCTGGCATAGGCTGGACTTAACGTTTAAGAGGTCTTGAGACCTGAGACCAGCGTTACTCTGCCTTTATTTTCTCTCCTAATCTCTTCTGCAGACGAGCAAAATAAGGGCTCAATCGTCTGCGGGTGGGAGTGACGGTCTCGGTAAGACACGCCCACAACCACCGAGAATACTTCTGTGCGCCGATCAAGGCCTGCTGAACCCTTATGCCCTTCGACATTGCTTCTCCCCTGGGCTTGGGAGCTTGCAAGAGGTCCCGGACTGGGAGGACGACTGGCGCGCACAAAAGTACCCTCACGCACTAATCACTTATCACTTTGATTTCTGTTTGCACTTATTTCACTGAACTCGAAACTTTAAGTGGTTTGTACCTGAAATACGCAATTCTATCCTTTCTCAAAGTTAGTAATTGCGAAAACAGAATTACAATGTAACAGAAAAATCTAATGAAAGATAATTCAGTGGTTGGAAAGAGACTAAACACTAGATCACTCTAGAAACGTTTAGTTTCTTCCCCTAAAGAGACTAGGGAGAAGAGCAAAAACGATAACGACGTTACTCGTACGCCTGGCAGGTTTGAATGAAACGTTTATCCTCTTTCTCCCTCCGTCTCTATCTCTCTCTCTCTCTCTCTCTCTCTTGACTTAGAACCTGAGAGAAGAGCCCAATCATATATATCGTTAAAACATATTATTGTTAAAGGAAAAAAAAAAAAAAAAAAAAAAAAAAAAAAAAAAAAAAAAAAAAAAAAAAAAAAAACTGAAAAGTTCCTTTATTAGGATCAAAACCATTAAGTTAAGAAAGAATGAACAAAACGCTAGACACGGTTACTCTTACTGCAACGTGAAACCGTGAACATTCTTTCTCTATCGTAACGATAGAGTGCAAGTTGAACGTTCTGAACGTCAACAACTGCAGAGACAAAACAAAACGTTAGTTCAACTTTGAAAACAGTACGAGACTGTCAAAGAAAATCTTTCAAACTCTGTGGCGGAAATAGCATAATATGTTAACAGGTAAAACCAAAATGACGGGCTCAAAGTTTATTAACTTCGGTAAAAGACCGCCTACTATTAGGAAGGTCGAATATAAACAAATATAAAAATTAATTTTAATGAGTTTATAATAAAAGGAAGTTAATCGAAGAGGCCTATAAGAGGCGGAGAGATATAAAATAAATCTATAACTTTTGTTAAGCAAAATTAAGAAAGAGTCTATACTCTCTTAGACACCAACACTTCCGTCTAAGGGAAGGGTCGGCCATTGAAAAGTGAACGAGAGTTCATACTCTCTCGTCACCATAATTAATCAAATTAATTCCAAAAGCTAACTAAGCTAATATAGAAGTTTCCAGTAAAGCGACAGCCGAAATCAAAGAGAAATACTTCACCAAAGTCGTGAAAATACTCCAAGAACATAAGCGTATCCCAGAACGTCTTGCCGGAAGCACGACAGAGGAATAATTGAGGAGGTGTCAACAAGAAGTACTTGAGTACCTGGCCACAGGTGGCGCTGGTAAATACACCCCCTTCTAGTATTGTGATAGCTGGCGTATCCCTCCATAGAATTCTGTCGGGCAACGGAGTTGACAGCTACATGATTATCGGGTAAGTTTAATATTGAAAAATAGTAATTAATGCTCAAGTATACTTCTACAAATGTAGAAGGAAGAATGTACAGTGATGATTTTTATTTACTTATTTATTTTTTTGCAGGGTCACTTACAGATGCTGAGAGTTTGGTTATTGTTTTGTCACCTGGAGAGTCCCAACCCGGGCAAATTGTTGGTTTCATGGGGAGCAATTTAGAAACAAGTCAAAGTTCCTATCGAAACATTTGGTTAGAATTACTAAGTGGACCTAGTGTCAGCGTGAAACGACTAAGTTTATATGGGCATAGTGTCCCATTAGAGGATGTTACTGTTGTTTACTTCAATAGTGAAGAAATATGGGAATCAGAACTTGTTCTTCAAAAGTATTCCATGCAGGGAGATAAGCACTCAGAAAATGTAGTGCCTTATTTTGTGGAGTGTGTTGCAAAAGAAGAAAAAGTCTATGAAAGCAGGAATAAAAGAAATATTTCACATGCTGTGTTGTTCATAGAAGTTCTGATTTATACAATGACATTCATTCCAAATATTGTCATAAGAAATATTCATTCTGTTCTTCAAAACAAGGTGGATTACACGAGCAGTGCACTTCAACAGATAATTTTCAGGATTAGCCAATTAGAAAAAATAACCTCCTTGTTAAAAAACAGAAGGAGTACTATATTGAGTGGCCGTTTGATTACAATGATATTTTTAGATGTGTTCTGTGGAATAACTGTTGCATACTTTATCGGTCATCACGCCTCAGTAAATGATATGTATGACACTTTCTGCAGCTGGACAAAGGTAAGGAACTTAATTTTAACACAGTATTCTCAGTATGGAAAAAAAAGGCATATACAAATATATTAGAATTTTATAAAGTAGGCATGTATTTTTCTGGAGGAGAGATTTGAAAAAATAATTCAGTTTTCTTGATACAGTATATAGATATAGAAGTTACTTGAAAACTGTAGTTCTTCAAAGTTATGAGAGAATCAGACATTGCAATTAACCATCATTATTATTCATAGTTGGTTAGGTAAATTATTTATATGATAAAAATCTACTACAGAAAGGCATATCTTGCATGGATACTATGTATGGAGGAATTGGTAAAAGTTGTAGAAATTAATGAGCTTTCCATTAAACAGTACTGTGTATTGTACAAATCAGAGAAAAAACATTCAAAAAGAGACAAGATAAAAACAAAAATCTAGTGCAAGTGGAAGATGTAATGAGAAAAATATAGAATGTTATATACACTAAAGACACCTAAAGGGGAGAAATCAAATTGAAGCCTATTGGCACAGATTATTGTTTTAGAACGTTGAACTGGTAAACTTAAAAAGAAGGCTAAATTAAGTATAGAGAGTAGTTTAGTGATCACAAGCTAGATTAGTGTTCTAAAGATCATTGTGAAATGTGAACAGTAATGATCTGGGGATTATGATCAATTGAAAAAAGAAGAGTTCCACTAAGCAGAAGATAGAGTACCTGGGTATGTTATTAGATACAGCAGCAGCGTATTGGCAGGCTCAGAGAGGTGGCGCACCTATTCCTATAGTGTCCTCTGGGGCATTTTTCCTCATTGGAGAAACTTGTTCCTCACAGATGTCTCCACCAGTAATCGCTCCAGTGGTTTCTGAAACGTCACTGATCCGCAACCAATGCTGCTGAACAACGAAAAATTCACCAGAGGAGTTCCACTCTACTGTCTTCTTCCAAAGATGTGGCTGTTTACAGATTATTATTATTATTATTATTATTATTATTATTATTATTAGTATTATTATTATTATTATTATTTGCTAAGCTACAACCCTAGTTGGAAAAGCAGGATGCTATAAGCTCTGGGGCTCCAACAGGGAAAATAACCTAGTGAGGAAAGGAAACATGAAGAAATAAAATATTTTAAGAACAGTAACAGCATAAATATCTCCTATATAAAATATAAAAACTTTAACAAAACAAGAGGAGAAATAATATAGAACAGTGTGCCCGAGTGTACCATCAAGCAACAGAACTCTACACCCAAGACAGCGGAACACCATGGTACAGAGGCTATGGCACTACCCAAGACTAGAGAACATTGGTTTGATTTTGAAGTGTCCTTCTCCTATAAGAGCTGCTTACCATAGCTAAAAGAGTCTCTTCTACCCTTGTCAAGAGGAAAGTAGCCAATGAACAATTACAGTGCAGTAGTTAACCCCTTAAGCAAAGAAGAATTGTTTGGTAATCTCAGTGTTGTAAAATGTATGAGGACAGAGGAGAGTATATAAAGAATAGGCCAGACTATTCAGTGTATGTGTAGGCAAAGGGAAAATGAGCCATAACCAGAGAGAAGGATTCAGTGCACCACTGTCTGGCCAGTCAAAGGAGTGGTGATTCATGCACCTAAGCTGCCTGAGGGGTCCATCACAGATCCTTTGTGAGTTGGCAAAGCAGGTGCTTACCTGGAGAGTTAACAACACCGTACAGCTGATAGCACTGTTCATTTTCTTTTTATTTTTAAAGGCCACTCATGAATGGCAAAGGCAAGGGAGAGTGACACTGCCATATCAAGCAGGATAATGCCCTAGAGACTGACCACATATACTGTACATATGATCAGTGCCCAAGCCCCTCTCCACCCAAGCTAGGACAAAGGAGGGCCTGGCAGTGTCTGCTGATGACTAAGCAGAAAGATCTATAGGCTCTCCCAAACCCCCTTTCCTTAGCTCACAAGGATGGTGAGGTTGCTGCAGCGACCAAAGTAATTAATGAATTTGAGCGTTTGCCAGTCAGGGACATTACCACATCAGCTACCACAATCCGAGAAAAATTTTCTAGCAGACAAGCTCAGTCATTAGAGACAGGTTGTAAGCTTGCAGTAGTCCCTACATACTGATGTAGGGAAGGCTTCCTGCTTTTTTAAGATCACTGACAATAGACTTTTTTAAATATTTAACTTAGCCGGTGAATATATAGCTGCAACTCTGTTGCTCGACAGACAAAAAACTGTACAAAAAAAACTCGCCAGCGATCGCTATACAGGTTGCGGGTGTGCCCATCAGCGCCAACTGTCGGCCAGATACCAAGCTCCATGTAAACAAAGACTCAATTTTCTCTCTGTCGACGTGTCGACAAGACGTACTTTACTCGCTGTTGCTAACTGGAGTTTTTCACATCATCTTGGTGAAGTACTATATTCTGGTTTTGAGCTTTCGCTGTGCAGGGTTTTTCTTCAAATAAATCCTTGAACTCTTTTTTGTATCGGATTCATTGTTGATGACTTAGATCGTTTTTTTGAATTTTCCCTTGACCAATTCAAAATGGCTGACCTTTCACAAGTTCCCAAGTTTAGAAAATGCAATGCTAGGGACTGTTCTAGGCGTCTTCCGAAGGCTTCTCTCGACCCTCACACTGTTTGTTCCAATTGTCGGGGTAAAACCTGTCAATTGGAAGATCGGAGTGAGGAGTGCGTGGGCCTTTCGGAATTCGATTTTATCGAATTTGAAAAGTACACACGCAGGCTAGAGAGAGATAGAATTAGGAGAAGTTCTTCTAGGTCTATTGATGTTTCCTCTCCTCATGCCCCACAACCTATTCCTTCCCCTGTAGTGGTTGTTCCTAACCCCCCTCCTAGCACTCAGGAACCATCGATGGCTGACATGATGCGTGCCATCCATGCCCTGGGGGAGAGAGTTGAGTCCCTTGCAAGTGACCGCAATCAACTCATGGCAGATGTTAAGGAGCTTAAGTGCCAAAGTGCCGCGGGAAGTGATAAAGTGCCAAGTGAAAGTGAACAGTGTTGCGCTTGAGGGTTCGTCTGTTCGTGCCTGTCTTCCTCCTAGTCCGGGACCTCTTGCAAGCTCCCAAGTCCAGGGGAGAAGCAATGTCGCACGACGCATGGGTTCGAGAGGCTTTAATCAGCGAACAGACGTTCCCTCCATGGTATCAGGCATATCTCCCCAAGATCGCCCCTACCTACGTAAGACGAGAGATCCCGTTTATACCTCGTCGTCTGAAGGTGTTTCTCGTAAGAAACTTTGGACCAAGGTCTCACGACCTTTAAAGCGTAAATCGGTCCCTTCAGGACAAGTCCAACGTCCCGGTTGTAGCCACTGGGTCAGTTCGGACTCGTTGCCGTCATCTGATGACTGCTCACCGCCTAAGAGAGGCAAAGCGGTACCGCTTCAGTCACTAACACCGTCTGTCGCCGCACCTGCTCCCGTAGACCCTAAATGGGCTTTGCTGCAAGACATGCAGTCCAAGCTTACGTCTTTGATGCAGGACTTTCATGCGGAGAAGGTTGCTACCGTACCTTCTGGCCAACAACCTTCCAAGCGATCGGTTGTGCGTCCTGTTGACGCTGAGGTAACCTTCTCGCGTCTACCAGTTGAGGTGGTTCCTCCACCGATGCGATCCAGTGTGGGTTGCCAGCCGCACGTTGACGTTAAGCGACGCACGGAGGTGGTTGTTGACGTTCAGGACGTTCAACAACCATCAGAGGTGACTTGTTTTGACGCGGTGCGTCAACCTCCGCAACCCGGTGTGGTTTCCACTGCTCAACCCAGACGGTCTAGACAGTCTCGGGTGGACGCTGTGCGTCCTCGCGCTTCCATGGTTGTTGACAGTTCACAGACTGTGCAGCAGTTCCATGACGTTGCGTCCGGCTCCGTCACGCATGCACCAGTGCGACCGGACTCAGCGAACCAGACGTTGCCCACCCCGTTGCCGTTTCCTCATCAGTTTTCGGATGAGGAACTTTCTGATGAGGATGTTGCTGAACAACAAGACGATCAACAGTCAGAACTGGACGAGCCTAAGTCAACTCAACCATCTTTGGACTTTAGAAAAGTCTTGGCTGTATTCAAAGAGTTGTTTCCTGACCAGTTTATTTCTGTGGCTCCTCGTTCTCCGCCGTCAGAGTTTGTATTAGGCATGCCTTCTACCGCACCTGCCTTTACTAGACTCGTCCTCGCACGCCCGTCTAAGAGAGCTTTGCGGCTGATAGGAGACTGGTTAGAGTCCAAGAAGAGTTTAGGGAAGACAGCATTTGCCTTTCCCCCATCTAAACTCTCTTCTAGATCGAGCGTCTGGTATGCCACGGGAGAAGTTCTCGGCTTGGGAGTTCCTGCCTCTGCCCAGGGCGACTTCTCAAGTCTTGTAGACTCTCCCCGCCGCCTTGCCATGAGACGCTCGAAGATTTGTTGGTCACCATCGGACCTGGACCACCTTATGAAAGGGATCTTTAGGGCTTTTGAAGTCTTTAACTTTTTAGACTGGTGCTTAGGAGCCCTGAGCAGGAAAATTTCTTCGACAGATAAAGATATTTCTTTGCTCATTATGTCCTGCATGGACAAGGCCGTCCGTGATGGGTCCAATGAGCTAGCTGCCTCATTCACATCCGGAGTCCTGAAAAAGCGAGAGTCTCTCTGCTCGTTCCGGTCTGCTGGAGTTACACCATGCCAGAGATCTGAACTTCTCTTTGCTCCCCTTTCCAAGTGCCTGTTTCCAGAAGTCTTGGTAAAGGAAATTGCTGCTTCGTTAGTGCAGAAGGACACTCACGATCTAGTTGCGTCCTCAGCTCGCAAAGCTCCCCCTTTGCCTTCATCTTCCGCTAGACCGAGGATAGACACTCCAGCGTTTCGCTTTATTCCGCCCTTTCGTGGCAGAGCCTCTAGCAGAGGAGGTGCTCGTGCCGAAGGGAAGCGAGGGAAGAGGAAAGGATCCAAGTCCTCTAAGGGCAGAGTCTGACTGCCCGCAACTTCAGACAGCAGTGGGAGCCAGACTCAAGAACTTCTGGGAAGCCTGGGAGAGGAGAGGCGCAGATTCACAATCTGTGAAGTTACTCAGAGAGGGGTACAAAATCCCTTTTGTACGCAAACCCCCTCTAGCAACGTCTCCCATCGATCTCTCTCCCAGGTACAGAGAGGAAGAAAAGAGACAAGCCCTGAAACTGGAAGTGTCTCTTTTGCTAGAGAAGGGAGTGGTGGTCAAAGTCTCGGACCTTCAATCACCGGGATTCTACAACCGCCTCTTCCTAGTTTCAAAGAAGACAGGAGGGTGGAGACCGGTGCTAGACGTCAGTGCTCTGAATGTCTTTGTCACAAAGACGAAGTTCTCCATGGAGACCACAAAGTCAGTCTTAGCAGCGGTCAGAAGGGAAGACTGGATGGTCTCGCTAGACCTAAGGGACGCCTACTTCCACGTCCCCATTCACTCAGACTCCCAACCTTTTCTGAGATTCGTTTTCGAAAATGTGGTCTACCAGTTTCGGGCCCTGTGCTTTGGCCTAAGCACAGCTCCTCTCGTGTTTACGAGGCTGATGGGGAATGTGGCCAAATTCCTCCACTTATCGGACATCCGAGCCTCCCTTTATTTGGACGACTGGCTTCTCAGAGCCTCTTCCAGTCGTCGCTGTCTGAAGGATCTCAAGTGGACTCTAGATCTGACCAAGGAATTGGGACTCCTAGTCAATTTGGAAAAGTCGCAACTGGTCCCATCCCAAACTATTGTGTATTTAGGGATGGAGATTCACAGTCTGGCTTTTCGGGCTTTTCCGTCGGCCCCCAGAATAAGTCAAGCCCTGTTATTCATCCAGAACATGCTGAAGAAGGAACGCTGCTCAGTCAGGCTGTGGATGAGTCTAGTAGAGACGCTGTCATCCCTGGAACAATTTGTGTCACTAGGAAGACTACACCTCCGTCCTCTTCAATACCATCTAGCTTTTCACTGGAAAAAGGACAAGACGCTAGAAGCGGTCTCGATCCCGATTTCCGAAAAGATAAAGTCTTGTTTGACTTGGTGGAAGGACAATATCAACCTAAGAGAGGGTCTTCCCCTGGCTGTTCAGACTCTCAACCACGTTCTCTTCTCGGACGCATCGGACGTGGGCTGGGGCGCGACACTAGACGGTCGGGAATGCTCAGGACTGTGGAACTCGAGTCAGAGGAGCATGCATATCAACTGCAAGGAGCTGTTGGCAGTACATCTGGCCTTGAAAAGCTTCAAGTTTCTCCTTCGAGGCAAAGTGGTGGAAGTAAACTCAGACAACACCACGGCCTTGGCGTACATCTCCAAACAAGGAGGTACCCAATCACTGACGTTGTACGAGATCGCAAGGGACCTGCTCATCTGGTCAAAAGGTCAAGACATCTCCCTAGTAACGAGGTTCATCCAAGGCAACTTGAATGTCATAACAGATTGTCTCAGTCGGAAAGGGCAAGTAATTCCAACAGAATGGACCCTCCACAAGGATGTGTGCAAGAGACGTTGGGCCACTTGGGGCCAACCAACCATAGATCTCTTTGCAACCTCGCTGACCAAGAGGCTTCCAATCTATTGCTCCCCAGTCCCGGACCCAGCAGCAATACATATAGATGCCTTCCTCCTAGATTGGTCACATCTGGATCTCTACGCATTCCCACCGTTCAAGATTGTCAACAAGGTACTGCAGAAGTTCGCCTCTCACGAAGGGACAAGGTTGACGTTAGTTGCTCCCCTCTGGCCCGCGAGAGAATGGTTCACCGAGGTACTTCGATGGCTAGTAGACGTTCCCAGAAGTCTTCCTCTAAGGGTGGACCTTCTACGTCAGCCTCACGTAAAGAAGGTACACCAAATCCTCCTCGCTCTTCGTCTGACTGCCTTCAGACTATCGAAAGACTCTCGAGAGCTAGAGGCTTTTCGAAGGAGGCAGCCAGTGCGATTGCTAGAGCAAGGAGAGCGTCCACCATTAGAGTCTACCAGTCGAAGTGGGAAGTCTTCCGAGACTGGTGCAAGTCAGTTTCTGTATCCTCGACCAGTACCTCTGTAGCTCAAATAGCTGATTTTCTCTTATTAATGAGAAAAGGACGATCCCTTTCAGCTCCCACTATCAAGGGCTACAGAAGCATGTTGGCATCGGTCTTCCGGCATAGAGGCTTAGATCTTTCCAACAATAAAAATCTTCAAGACCTCCTTAAGTCTTTTGAGACCACCAAGGAGCGTCGTTTGGCTACCCCTGGATGGAATTTAGACGTGGTGCTAAGATTCTTCATGTCAGACAGGTTTGAGCCGTTACAATCAGTCTCCCTGAAAGATCTCACTCTAAAGACTCTTTTCCTGGTATGCTTAGCCTCGGCTAAAAGAGTCAGTGAGATTCATGCCTTCAGCAAGAACATCGGATTTTCGTCAGAAAAAGCCACCTGTTCGCTGCAACTTGGTTTTCTAGCCAAAAATGAGCTGCCTTCTCGGCCTTGGCCTAAATCTTTCGATATTCCCAGCTTATCGGAGATCGTAGGCAATGAACTAGAAAGAGTCTTATGCCCTGTTAGAGCTCTTAAGTTCTATTTAAAGCGTACCAAACCTTTACGAGGCCAATCTGAAGCTTTATGGTGTTCAGTTAAGAAACCATCTTTGCCTATGTCAAAGAATGCTTTATCATACTTTATCAGATTGTTAATACGAGAAGCTCATTCACATCTGAGTGAGGAAGACCGAGCTTTGCTTAAGGTGAAGATGCACGAAGTTAGAGCTGTAGCAACTTCCGTGGCCTTTAAGCAAAATAGATCTCTGCGAAGTATAATGGACGCAACCTATTGGAGAAGCAAGTCAGTGTTCGCGTCTTTTTATCTAAAGGATGTCCAGTCTCTTTACGAGAACTGCTACACACTGGGACCATTCGTAGCAGCGAGTGCAGTAGTGGGTGAGGGCTCAACCACTACAATTCCCTAATTCCATATCCTTTTAATCTGTCGCTTGAAATGTTTTTAATGTTGTTTTTATGGGTTGTCTGGAAGGCTAAGAAGCCTTTCGCATCCTGGTTGATTTGGCGGGTGGTCAAAGTCATTTCTTGAGAGCGCCCAGATTAGGGGTTTGATGAGGTCCTGTTGTATGGGTTGCAGCCCTTGATACTTCAGCTCCTAGGGGTCTATCAGCATCCTAAGAGGATCGCGAGGCTCCGTAAGGAAGACGTACTTATAAGGCAGAGTAATCGTTCAAGTCGACTTCCTTACCAGGTACCTATTTATTTTGTTTTTGTTATTTTGATAACTTCTAAAATGAAATAAAAACTCTTAGCTCATAAAATGTAAACATATTTTACTGGTCTCTACCCACCATCCTGGGTGTGAATCAGCTATATATTCACCGGCTAAGTTAAGTATTTAAAAATGATATTTTAATTATAAAATAAATTTTTGAATATACTTACCCGGTGAATATATAAATTAAATGACCCTCCCTTCCTCCCCAATAGAGACGCAGTGGGACGAGGAGAAAATTGAGTCTTTGTTTACATGGAGCTTGGTATCTGGCCGACAGTTGGCGCTGATGGGCACACCCGCAACCTGTATAGCGATCGCTGGCGAGTTTTTTTTGTACAGTTTTTTGTCTGTCGAGCAACAGAGTTGCAGCTATATATTCACCGGGTAAGTATATTCAAAAATTTATTTTATAATTAAAATATCATATTTTCCACAAGGTTGAACAAGAAACTTGGATAATTCCACTGTGTAAACACAGTATTCCAGTTTATTATTGTTTTTTGCATAGCATGTGATTTATTTTGTAAGGGAATTGACATATTATTTACCTTAGTGTGATATTTTTATCTCATCAACTATTCAAGTCATTACTTTTAATGCAAGTAATAGTGAATAATTTTTCTCCCACTCAACAGGTTTTATCGTCTTGTGTCCAAGATCTCTTGGAATGGCTGAGTGGAGCTCCGGCAGGTCTTAAGTTGAATCAACCCCTCACACAAGCACTGTCTGCTTTTTTCTCTTACCATGTACACCTTTGGAGAGTGTATTTAGGTAGGTAACTTTTAAGAAATAAAGAAGTACATTACTCCACTTTATCTCATTTTATATTCTGTCATTGCCATATTCTGCTGTATATATTCTCGTTTCCTTTATAGTATTATTTTCTTTTACTCCTATGTGATTAGATCTGGATGGAGAGAAAGGAGCATAAAGTCTTAACACTCAGGTTGGGTGGAGAAACAATGCCATTTAACTAGTAGAAATTATGAAAGCATGGAAAGCCCCCTGTCTCGCCAAACAAAGCATTCACTACCTGACACTATTTCAACTACAATAGATGTCTGACTTGAACACATAATAAGGTTCATGATCAGCTCAATGAATCATTCACAATCCTATTGTACCACTCACCCTGGTCTTATATGCAGTCTAGTTTTTCCTTGTTCTTTTATTAAGGTGCATTTTTTCTCATCCTGCTGTCATCTGTTATTATTTACTCCCAAATACCTATACAAATCATCTGATACCATTCTTCCACCATTCATGTAAACAACCATTGGTTTCTTTTACCCTCATACATAACTACATGTCATTTGCTCACAACATTTACCTTTCACGCTCTTCCAAACCTTCACCAGCTTCTACAGTTTTCATCACTTTTCCACACCAAATTATGACTAATTTTTAAAATCTCAACTCGGCAATACATCTATTGTCCATCTATTTCCTAAGTGCTCTTTTGCTTCATCAAGTCCCTCTTCTGTTAGTCCCCTTCTACACAGTGTCTTCACCTCTTTCTTTTTCTTCTTCTTCCTCTATCTTGCAACTCCATTTCCATGACATACCTTTTAATACGGTCTTTTTCCTTCTTAGTAGGTCTTCATACCTTTTCAGTTTCCAATTCTGCACTTCCTTGATATTCTGAACACTTTAGTTGACCCTCTCGTGTACTTATTACTTTTTTTGTTCTCTCTTGTTACACTAGACATCTATCTTAATTCTCTCATCTCTCCTATGTACATTTTCTTCTCTTTCTTTGTCCTACTTCCTGTTTCTGTATTGCAGAGCATAACTGATCTTATGGAACTTTCCCTTCACTCTTTTGTCACAAAGAACTCCAGAGGCTGTTTTCCACTTGTTCCAACCTTTTTGTATCTGATGTTTTTCCTCATCATTTATTCTCCCCATATCTTCTATTATAGACCCTAAGTATTAATCTTCATAAGGCATCAGTGAACAGATCCTGCCATTATTATTATTATTATTATTATTACCTCCGCCAGGAGGGTATGTTTTCGGTTCGGTTTGTTTGTTTGTTTGTTTCTCTGTTTGTCTGTCTGTCTGTGGACAACGTAGAGGCCACATTTCTACACGGAATCACTTCAAACTTGGCCAAGTAGTTCCCCAATGTGTATGGAAGAACTGATTAAATTTTGGTCAAGGTCACCCCAAGGTCAAGGTCACAGGGGTCACTGGTGTCACTATGACATAAGTGGCCATATCAAGAGACAGAAATAAAGCACTGACTTTTGCATAAGCCAACAGGGAAGTCCTAGTCCAGGCGCAACCCATGGGTGATGTTCAAATTTATAAAGGTCAAAGGTCAAGGTCATATTGGTGCATTATATCAATGTCATATTAAGTATCAGTGGCAAATGAACAAAGATCACTTGAAGGTCAAAAGTCAAGCAGGTCACTTGAAGGTCAAGGTCACGTGAAGGTCAAGGTCACGTGAAGGTCAAGGTCACCTGAAGGTCAAGGTCACGTGAAGGTCAAGTACATTTGAAGATCAAGGTCACTTGAAGCCAAGGTCATGTGAAGGTCAAGGTCACGTGAAGGTCAAGGTCACTTGAAGGTCACGTGAAGGTCAAGGTCATGTGAAGGTCGAAGTCACATCAATTCATGATTCTAGGACATATGGCGCTCTAGGTCACCTTGGCGGAGGTATGTCCTCTACGAGGACCATGTCCGCGTTCAGGACTTGCTCACTTGTTATTATTATTATTATTATTATTATTATTATTATTATTATTATTATTATTATTATTATTATCATTATTATTATTATTATTATGAGCTAAGCTAGTAATAAGGGCAATCTTGGACTCAAAAAATTCCCTTTGCTCAATAAAATTTCCATTTATTCCCTTTCCCTTCTAACAGAGAATCTAACATTTTCATGTATATTCGTGCTCCAGTTTTTATTACCTATTAAATATTGAAACATTTTGGGCCAGCCTTATGTAAGTAGTTATTTTTCAATCATCCACTTATTTAGGGTATAGGGGATGTCTTCTACATCCCCTTTACAAAATCCAAGAAACACTCATTATGTAAATATATAACACCAGCATTTATTTTTAACTATGCAAGGGTTTTGCCTGAAATACTGCAGGGTACATTAGTTTAAATGTGGAACTAGCTCAATCAGATTTGAGGAAAAAGGAAATACAGTACACTATTGGACTTTTTTCATAGAATAAGATTCATTTCAGTGGATACATGCAGTTTGTTATATTAGGGCTGAAATATACTATTCATGCATAATTATTTATATATTTTCAATATTTAACTTAGCCGGTGATTATATAAGCTGCAGCTCTGCTGCTCGACAGAAAACTCTACGTAAAAAATCCGCCAGCGATCGCTATGCAGGTAGGGGGTGTACTTCAACAGCGCCATCTGTCGTGCAGGTACTCAGTACTCATTGTAAACAAAGAACTCAATTTTCTCTCTGTCGTGCTACCGGCAAGACCTACTAATTCGCTGTTGCTAACTGGATTTGTTTTCACAACTATTTGGTGAAGTACACTATTCTAGTTTTGAGCTTTCGCTGTGCAGGCTTTCTCTTCAATAAATCCTTGCATTCTTTTTTTGATATCGGATTATTTGTTGATGACTTTGGATAGTTTTTGAATCCCCCTTTGACCAATTCAAAATGGCTGACCCATCTCAAGTCCCAAAATTCAGGAAGTGTAATGCTAGGGACTGTTCAAGGCGTCTTCCGAAGGCCTCTATCGATCCTCACACCGTTT
Source organism: Palaemon carinicauda (assembly GCF_036898095.1). Lineage (NCBI taxonomy): Eukaryota > Metazoa > Arthropoda > Malacostraca > Decapoda > Palaemonidae > Palaemon > Palaemon carinicauda. The sequence goes on from NC_090757.1 coordinate 3,600,531, forward strand.
GTTCCAATTGTCGGGATAAAACCTGTCAATTGGAAGATCGATGTGAGGAATGCGTTGGGCTTTCGGAATTCGATTTTATCGAATTCCAAAAATATACACGTAGGCTAGAGAGAGATAGAGTCAGGAGAAGTTCATCTCGTTCTGTTGATTTTTCCTCTCCTCATGCCCCACAACCTATTCCTTCCCCTGTAGTGGTTGCTCCCGATCCCCCTTCTGGCACTCAGGAACCTTCGATGGCTGACATGATGCGTGCCATCCAAGCTCTGGGTGAGAGAGTTGAGTCCCTGGCTAGTGACCGTAACCAGCTCATGGCAGACGTCAAGGAGCTGAAGTGTAAAAGTGCAGTGGGAAGTGGTAAAGTGAGTGATAGTGTTGTGGATAGTGTTGCGTTTGAGGGTTCGTCTGTTCGTGCCTGTCGTCCTCCTAGTCCGGGACCTCTTGCAAGCTCCCAAGTCCAGGGGAGAAGCAATGTCGTACGACCAATGGGTTCGAGAGGCTTTAATCAGCGAACAGACGTTCCCTCCGTGGTTTCGGGCGTACAGTGATACCTCGGTACTCGACCATAATCCGTTCGAGATCCGTGTTCGACCTCCGATTTGTTCGAGTACCGAATTTTTTTTCCCCATAAGAAATAATGGTATATATTCTATTCCGTTCCCAAGCACTCGAACAGGCCCAAAATATTAATAAAACGTGTACCTAAACAACAATAATTATCTAAATGTGTATGAAATTGGTCAGAAAATCCTATAAAACAATTTTAAACCATTTACTGTACTAAAATAAAACAATTTTAAACCATTTTCTGTACTGTAGTGAACATACCTTTGAGCAGCGGTTCGATGGCATACAGGGATGGATGTGGAGAGGATGGAAGGGGGAGGTTACTGCTTGGAAGGAGAGTCCCCTTCCATGATGTGGCGGGGTAGTTCTCCTTCAGGAGTTGTTTCTCTCTCCAATGAAAGGGTGGGCAGATCTATTTCAGGGGTTTCTTCTCTTCTTTGTCTCTTCTTTGGAGGAGAAACAGGCTTTGATGTAGCAGCTTTCTTTTCTTTTGTGAAAAACTGGTCTATTGTTAATTGTTTCTTCCTCCTCTGCAGTATTTTTCGAAAATGATACATGACACTATCATTAAACATATGCACTGCCCGGTTTGCTACTGCAATTTCTGGGTGGTATTTTTCAGCAAAAGCCTGCACATCTGCCCACTTGGAACAAATTTCATTGATGAGAGAACTTGGAACATCCTCCCTTACCTCATCCTCTTCTGAAGATTCCTGCTCCACAATCAGATCCTGCTGCTGTTGTTGTTGCAGGTGCAACAATTCCTCCACAGTCAACTCGGTAGAATGGCTTTCTACAAGCTCATCAATATCATCCTTGTCGACCTCAAGCCCCAAACTCCTGCCCATGACAACAATTTCCTCAACGACATCAGTGTCATCAGAAATTACAGGGGTAGCAGTGCTTGGACCCGCCTCTGGTTGGAAACCTTCAAACTCCCTCTCTGTGACACATGATGGCCACAGCTTACGCCAGGCAGAGTTCAATGTCCTATAGGTCACACCTCGCCAAGCTTGGTCAATCATGTTAACAGAGTTGAGGATGCTGAAGTGTTCCTTCCAGAATTCCTTTAGGGTCAACTTCGTGTCACTGGTCACTTCAAAACACTTTCTGAAAAGGGCCTTGGTATAGAGTTTTTTGAAGTTTGAAATGACCTGTTGGTCCATGGGCTGGAGTATGGGAGTAGTATTGGGGGGCAAGAATTTGATTTTGATAAAGCTGTATTCTTCTTTCAAGTCATCCTCGAGACCTGGAGGATGTGCAGGAGCATTGTCCATAACCAGAAGACATTTCATTGGCAAGCTCTTTTCAATGAGGTAAGCCTTAACCTGGGGGGCAAACACTTCGTTTATCCACTCAGTAAAGAATTGTCTTGTGACCCAAGATTTAGTGTTCGAGCGCCACATAACTGGTAGTGCACTTTTACAAATATTATTTCGTTTGAACACCCGGGGGTTGTCCGAGTGGTACACTAACAAGGGTTTGATCTTGCAATCGCCACTTGCATTTGCACACAGCAACAATGTTAGCCTATCTTTCATTGGCTTGTGACCTGGCATCTTCGTCTCGTCCTTGGTAATGTACGTATTGGCTGGCATTTTCTTCCAAAATAACCCAGTCTCATCACAATTAAAGACTTGTTGTGCGATCAAATTTTGTTCATTTATGTACCGATCGAATTCCCCCACGTATTTATCGGCTGCAATTTGATCCGAACTAGCTGCCTCCCCATGCCTAGTAACACGATGAATACCTGTTCTATTACGAAACTTTTCAAACCAACCCCTGCTCGCTTTAAATGTAAATGAATCACTTTCACTGGTACTCGGACTTTTCTTCACTAATTCTTCATAGATATGCAACGCTTTTTCACAAATGAACGCTTCACTAACACTTTCCCCGGCCAACTGTTTTTCTTTAATAAATATTAAAAGCAACTTTTCCATCTCCTCAATCACTTGTGGCCTTTGCTTAGTTACCGCCGTAACTCCCGTTGCAACATTCGCCTTCTTAATCATTTCTTTATGCTTTAAAAACGTAGAAATGGTCGACTTCGCCATTCCGTATTCTACCGCTAAATCGGACACTCGTACACCATTCTCATATTTCGCTATAATTTCCTTCTTCAACTCGATCGTTGTTCGCACTGTTTTCCTCTTCTCCTTCCCCTTAACACTCATTACTTTCTTGGGACTCATTATGAAAGCTAAAAAAGCAATTAAAAGCACTGAAAATCACTAAATCACAACGAATGCTGATCGCGCGTTGTCTGAGTGACGCTCTCGAGAGAACTGATGCTTCCCGAACAAGCGAGAGTGGCCGAGATGGCGCGATCATCACAAAGCCCATGCGGTCGTCACGTGTTCGGCTGGTCGAGTACCGAATTTTTGGTCGAGCACCGCAGCAAAAATTTCTCGAAAATTTTGGTCGAACTCCGAATTGTTCGAGTATAGAGTCGTTCGACTACCGAGGTATCACTGTATCTACCCAAGATCGTCCCACCCACACAAAGACGAGAGAGCCCATTTATTCCTCGTCTGCGGAAGAGGTTTCTCATAAGAAACCATGGACCAAGGTCTCACGGCCTCTTAAGCGCAAGTCGGTCCCTTCCGCGCAAGTCCAACGGCCCAGTTGTAGCCACTGGGTCAGTTCGGACTCGCTGCAGTCTTCCGACGACTGCTCACCTCCTAAGAGAGGCAAAGCGGTACCGCCTCAGGCAGTTACACCGTCTGTCGCCGCACCTGCTACTGCAGACCCTAAGTGGTCTTTGCTGCAGACCATGCAGTACCAATTAACGTCTCTAATGCAGGACTTTCGTGCGGAGAAGGTTGCTGCTGCACCAACCTCTTGCCTACAACCAACAACACTCTCGGTTGTGCGTCCTGTGGACGCTGAGGCGACCTTCTTGCTCACTCCAGCTGAGAGAGTCCCGCCACCCATGCGTTCCAGTGTACCCTGCCAGTCGCATGTTGACGTTCAGCGACGCACGGAACCTTCCGTTGACGTTCGCGAGGTACAACAACCGTCAGAGTTGTTTTGTTTTGACGCGGAGCGTCAACCTCCGCAACCCAGTGTGGTTACCTCTGCTCGCCCACATCAGACTAGACAGTCTGGAGTAGATGCTGTGCGTCCCCGCGCTGCTATGGTTGTTGCCAGCTCACAGACTGGGCAACAGTTCCATGACGTTGCGTCCGGTTCAGTCACGCGTGCACCCGTGCGACCGGACTCAGCTAACCAGCCGATACCTACTCCATTGCCGCTTCCTCCTCAATACTCGGATGATGGACTCTCTGATGATGACGATGCGGCACACGTTGATGAACCACATTCGGACCTTGACGAGCCCAAGTCCACGCAACCCTCTTTGGACTTTAGAAAAGTTCTTGCTCTGTTCAAAGAGATGTTTCCGGACCAGTTTGTGTCTGTGGCTCCGCGCTCTCCTCCATCAGAGTTTGCTTTAGGTACGCAGTCATCCTCGCCTGCCTTTACTAGACTCGTGCTCGCACGCTCGTCCAAGAGAGCTTTACGAGTTATAGGAGAGTGGATGCAGTCCAAAAAGAGTCTAGGGAAGACAGCCTTTACGTTTCCCCCTGCTAAACTCTCTTCCAGATCGAGCGTCTGGTATGCCACGGGAGAAGTTCTCGGCTTGGGAGTTCCTGCCTCTGACCAGGGCGACTTCTCAAGTCTTGTAGACTCTCCCCGCAGGCTAGCCATGAGACGCTCTAAGATATGCTGGTCACCTTCGGACCTAGACCATCTGTTGAAAGGGATATTTAGAGCCTTCGAGGTCTTCAACTTTTTAGACTGGTGTCTGGGAGCTTTGAGCAGGAAGATCTCCCCGACTGAGAAGGAATCTTCCTTGCTCATCATGTCCTGCATGGACAAGGCCATACGTGACGGGTCTAGTGAGCTTGCTGCATCGTTCGTATCCGGAGTCCTCAAGAAGTGTGAGAACCTTTGCTCTTTCCTGTCAGCTGGAGTGACACCTTGTCAAAGATCCGAACTTCTGTTTGCTCCTCTCTCTAAGTGCCTTTTTCCAGAGGACTTGATTAAGGAGATTGCTGCTTCTTTGATACAGAAGGACACCCATGACCTGGTTGCGTCCTCTGCCCGCAAAGCCACCCCTTTGCCTACCTTGTCAGCTAGACCAAGGATGGACACTCCAGCGTCCCGATTTATTCCGCCCTTTCGTGGCAGAGCCTCCAGCAGAGGAGGTGCTCGTGCCGAAGGGAGACGTGGGAAGAAGAAAGGAACCAAGTCCTTTAAAGGCAGAGTCTGACTGCCAGCTTCTTCAGACAGCAGTGGGAGCCAGACTCAAGAACTTCTGGCAGACCTGGGAGAAGAGAGGCGCAGATGCACAATCTGTGAAGTTGCTCAGAGAGGGGTACAAGATCCCGTTTGTACGAAAACCCCCTCTAGCAACGTCTCCCATCGATCTCTCTCCCAGGTACAGAGAGGAAGACAAGAGACGAGCATTGAAACAGGAGGTGTCTCTCTTACTAGAAAAGGGAGCGGTAGTCAAAGTCCTGGACCATCAAACCCCGGGCTTCTACAACCGTCTCTTCTTAGTGGCAAAGAAGACAGGAGGGTGGAGGCCGGTGCTAGACGTCAGTGCGCTGAATGTCTTTGTCACAAAGCAGACGTTCGCCATGGAGACCACAAAGTCCGTTCTAGCAGCAGTCAGAAGGGAAGACTGGATGGTCTCTTTAGACCTAAGGGACGCATACTTTCACGTCCCCATCCACCCAGACTCCCAACCTTTTCTGAGATTCGTTTACGAAAAGGTTGTCTACCAGTTTCAAGCCCTGTGCTTTGGCCTAAGCACAGCTCCTCTTGTGTTTACGAGGCTGATGAGGAATGTAGCCAAATTCCTTCATTTAGCGGACATCAGAGCCTCCCTCTATTTGGACGACTGGCTTCTAAGAGCTTCTTCCAGTCGTCGCTGTCTGAAGGATCTAAAGTGGACTCTAGATCTGACCAAGGAATTGGGTCTCCTGGTCAATATGGAAAAGTCTCAAGTGGTCCCATCCCAAACTATTGTGTATTTAGGGATGGAGATTCACAGTCTAGCTTTTCGGGCTTTTCCGTCGGCCCCCAGAACAAGTCAAGCCCAGTTATGCATCCAGAACATGCTGAAGAAGGAACGATGTTCAGTCAGGCAGTGGATGAGTCTGATAGGGACACTATCATCCCTGGAGCAGTTCGTATCGTTAGGAAGATTACATCTCCGTCCTCTTCAATATCACCTAGCTGTTTACTGGAAAAAGGACAAGACGCTAGAAGCGGTCTCGATCCCCATTTCCGAGAAGATGAAGTCTTCCCTGACTTGGTGGAAGGACAGTATCAGCCTCAGAGAGGGTTTGCCCCTAGCTGTTCAGACTCCCAACCACGTTCTCTTCTCGGACGCATCGGACACGGGCTGGGGCGCGACATTAGACGGTCGGGAATGCTCGGGAACTTGGGACTCGAGTCAAAGGACAATGCATATCAACTGCAAGGAGCTACTGGCAGTTCATCTGGCCTTGAAAAGCTTCAAGTCTCTCCTTCAAGGCAAAGTGGTGGAGGTGAACTCGGACAACACCACGGCTTTGGCGTACATCTCCAAGCAAGGAGGGACCCACTCTATGACGTTGTACGAGATCGCAAGGGACCTCCTCACCTGGTCAAAAGATCTAAACATTTCACTAGTAACGAGGTTCATCCAAGGCAACTTGAATGTCATGGCAGATTGCCTCAGTCGGAAGGGACAAATCATTCCAACAGAATGGACCCTACACAAGGATGTGTGCAAGAGACTTTGGGCCACATGGGGCCAGCCTACCATAGATCTCTTCGCAACCTCGATGACCAAGAGGCTCCCAATATATTGCTCACCAATCCCGGACCCAGCAGCAGTTCATATAGATGCCTTTCTCCTAGATTGGTCACATCTAGACCTATATGCATTCCCCCCGTTCAAGATTGTCAACAAGGTACTGCAGAAGTTCGCCTCTCACGAAGGGACAAGGTTGACGTTAGTTGCTCCCCTCTGGCCCGCGAGAGAATGGTTCACCGAGGTACTTCGATGGCTAGTGGACGTTCCCAGAACTCTTCCTCTAAGGGTGGACCTTCTACGTCAGCCACACGTAAAGAAGGTACACCAAGGCCTCCACGCTCTTCGTCTGACTGCCTTCAGACTATCGAAAGACTCTCGAGAGCTAGAGGCTTTTCGAAGGAGGCAGCCAGGGCGATTGTTAGAGCAAGGAGGACATCCACCCTTAGAGTCTACCAATCGAAGTGGGAAGTCTTCCGAAACTGGTGCAAGTCAGTATCTGTATCCTCGACCAGTACCTCTGTAACTCAAATAGCTGACTTCCTTTTATACCTGAGGAAAGAACGATCTCTTTCAGCTCCCACTATCAAGGGTTACAGAAGCATGTTGGCATCAGTCTTCCGTCACAGAGGCTTAGATCTTTCCAACAACAAAGATCTAGAGGACCTCCTTAAGTCTTTTGAGACCACGAAGGAGCGTCGTTTGGCTACACCTGGTTGGAATTTAGACATGGTACTAAGATTCCTCATGTCAGAAAGGTTCGAGCCGCTACAATCAGCCTCCTTTAAAGATCTCACTTTAAAGACTCTTTTCCTGGTTTGCTTAGCCACAGCTAAAAGAGTCAGTGAGATTCACGCCTTCAGCAGGAATATCGGATTTTCATCTGAAACGGCTACATGTTCTTTACAACTTGGTTTTCTAGCTAAAAACGAGCTACCCTCTCGTCCTTGGCCGAAATCGTTCGATATTCCAAGCCTATCGAATATGGTTGGAAATGAACTAGAAAGAGTCTTATGCCCTGTGAGAGCTCTTAAGTTCTATTTAAGACGAACTAAACCTTTACGAGGACAGTCAGAAGCTTTATGGAGTTCAGTTAAGAAACCATCTTTGCCTATGTCAAAGAATGCTTTATCCTATTTTATCAGACTGTTAATACGAGAAGCTCATTCCCATCTGAGTGAGGAAGACCAAGCTTTGCTGAAGGTAAGGACACATCAAGTTAGAGCTGTCGCAACTTCAGTGGCCTTTAAACAAAATAGATCTCTGCGATGTATAATGGACGCAACCTATTGGAGAAGCAAGTCAGTGTTCGCGTCTTTTTATCTTAAAGATGTCCAGTCTCTTTACGAGAACTGCTACACCCTGGGACCATTCGTAGCAGCGAGTGCAGTAGTGGGTGAGGGCTCAACCACTACAATCCCCTAATTCCATAACCTTTTTAATCTTTCTCTTGAAATGTTTTTATTGTTGTTTTTGGGTTGTCCGGAAGGCTAAGAAGCCTTTCGCATCCTGGTTGATTTGGCGGGTGGTCAAATTCTTTTCTTGAGAAGCGCCTAGATTAGAGGTTTTGATGAGGTCCTGTGGTATGGGTTGCAACCCTTCATACTTCAGATCCTAGGGGTCGCTCAGCATCCTAAGAGGATCGCGAGGCTCCGTAAGGAAGACGTACTTAAAAAGGCAGAGTAATTGTTCAAGTCGACTTCCTTACCAGGTACTTATTTATTTTATTTTTGTTATTTTGATAACTTCTAAAATGAAATAAAAAATCCTTAGCTCATAATAATGTAAACATTTATTGCTGGTCTCTACCCACCCCCCTGGGTGTGAATCAGCTTATATAATCACCGGCTAAGTTAAATATTGAATAATGTTATTTTGATAATAAAATAAATTTTTGAATATACTTACCCGGTGATTACATATTAAAGGACCCTCCCTTCCTCCCCAATAGAGACGCAGTGGACCGAGGAGAAAATTGAGTTCTTTGTTTACAATGAGTACTGAGTACCTGCACGACAGATGGCGCTGTTGAAGTACACCCCCTACCTGCATAGCGATCGCTGGCGGATTTTTTACCTAGAGTTTTCTGTCGAGCAGCAGAGCTGCAGCTTATATAATCACCGGCTAAGTATATTCAAAAATTTATTTTATTATCAAAATAACATATTATATAGATGTAATGTCAATACAGTATAGAGTTTACTGGTGAATAGTAATGTAAAACTTAGTTTGTTCCGTAACCGAAATACAAGCCACGCTATTTACATTGGGTTTTCCTTTTAGCGCAGCTGAAATGGCTAACCATTAGATGAATGCTCACTTTCACTTTTGGCTTGGACTGTGACACACGTCTCTGTCTTGGTCCTCTCTTGGCAGCCATTGTTTGTGTTGTCTTTACTTAATCGCTTACTTTTCTTTTACTCAATATATATGTAAACATGTTTTCATGTTTGTATATATATTTGAGTATAGAAATCAGTAAGTTTCCTTTTCAGAGTTGTGTGTGTAGTGTACGATATCTGCGTGGAGTCCTCGGCAGTTAGGCCACCACGGCGTAATTTTATGGGTGGCGATCAAGTTTGACTTAGGTCTTTCTCTCTCTCTCTCTCTCTTGAGGTCGTTCACCCTTTTACTACGTGTTACTACGCCCTTGTAGCTTCCTTTCCTTGTGGGGGGGTTGCTACGTCGTACGTTTGTCTCAATTAGTTTATGAATCTAATTGTGGTTGTTAATTTTTCAGCCTGTAGAACGATTCCTTTCGAGGTTTTCGTTCTTTCTTTAGTGTTCATTTTTAAATTACATAATTACATAGTTTCATAATTATAATTGTTATAATTCTGTTTTGGTTACAGCTCTCCTTCCGTGAGTGTAAGTGGTTGTGAGGGCACGTGCCTGTTGTGTAATTCTTGTTTCCTTTCCCTCGGGATTCCTCTTCGGAGCCTTCCCGGGGGAATGAATGTGTACTAATGATTTTTTTACAGTTACGTACCGATCTAGTTCGTTTCTGTAATATGGCAACGATGTGAGCTGTCTTGTTGAGGCCTGGGGATTCGGCTGTTGCTGCCTCCCCCCTTGTATTTTCGTCAGGGGCGTGTCTCCTTCTACTGGAAGTACTCCCGTGACGACGGACAGCTCTCCAGTTCATTTTAGAACTCTCAGGAGGCTTGCCTCCTTGGGCGGGTAACTTTCCTTCTGAGGGAAGTTTCCTGTCCAGGCTTGAGTTTTTCCCCTTTTGGGGGGGGGGGGGGTTCTTCTCTTGCCCTTTTTTCGTGCGACTATGCTCTTGGTGCTGAGCGGTCACACCTGCAGTTTCGCTCAAGGGGCTGGGCAACTGCAGGAGCCCTTCTTTGGAGGATTGCTCCTTTTAGGTCACTGGCTGACCAGTCTCTTCTACGAAGTGTTTCTCTTTCGTTCGCGAGAGAGTACACTCATAGAGACTCCTCTTCGGAGGATTCTTCTGCTGCTGTTGCTGTTGGCCTCCTTCGCCGTAAGGCCCACCGTCTGCCTCGTCGTAAGGGCCTCTCATCTCCCTATAAGGGTGCTAAGAGGCGCCTTTTTGAATCTCCGTTTGCAGCCTACAACTCCTTCTTCTTGATCTTCCACCTTGGTGCAGATGGACAGCAGTCTGATCTCGTCTTCCGACGGGCAACGGTCTTCCCGACGGACAACGGTCTTCCAACGGACATCAGTCTCCCAGCGGACAGGCAACGGTCTTCCGATGGACATCTGTCTCCCGACGGACAACGTTCCCTTCGGAGCAAAGGGTTGCCTCCCACGGGGGTTCTTCCATTGCGTGTCAGGGTTCCCCTGCGCGCCCTTCTGCTGTGTTCTCTCCTGCTCCTGCTCAGTGTTAGCGCACAGGCGCTCTCCTGCTCATCAGCGCTTCCTGATCACTAGCGCTCTCCTTTCGCCAGCGCTTTCATGATGATCATCCCTGCTGTTCCTGTTGGTTCCTGTTACGCGCCCTGTGCACCCACGTTCGCCCTCGCGATCTAGAACTTCGGTTCAGGTCTGGGTCAAGGACTCTTCTTCTATGCGCAGGCTTCCACGCGTTGCCTTCTGCTCGTCAGCGATCATCAGCTCGCCAGCGATCATCAGCTCGCCAGCGATCACCTGCTCGCCAGCGTTCACCTGCTCGCCAGCGTTCACCTGCTCGCCAGCGCGCACAGGCGATTTTAGTATCGCCTATTCAACAGCATTCTACACGTCAGCTATCAGCTGTCTCTCGGCGATCTCCGGATCGCCCGCGTGTGTTACAGCCGGCGCGCCAACGTTCTCCAACGCTTCTGAAGGAACATGGTTCGCCAGCTACTAGCTCGCCATCGCCCACTTGCGCATGCTGCTCGCCATCGTGCGATCGCCCACCTGCGCATGCTGCTCGCCATCGCTCGATCGCCCACCTGCGCATGCTGCTCGCCATCGCGCGATCGCCCACCTGCGGATGCTGCTCACCATCGCGCGATCGCCCACCTGCGGATGCTGCTCGCCATCGCGTGATCGCCCTCCTGCGCATGCTGCTCGCCATCGCGCGATCGCCCTCCTGCGCATGCTGCTCGCCATCGCGCGATCGCCCTCCTGCGCATGCTGCTCGCCATCGCGCGATCGCCCTCCTGCGCATGCTGCTCGCCATCGCCCGATCGCCCTCCTGCGCATGCTGCTCGCCATCGCGCGATCGCTCACCTGCGCATGCTGCTCGCCATCGCGCGATCGCTCACCTGCGCATGCTGCTCGCCATCGCTCGCCATCGCGTCGACATGCCACAACGTGCCATCGCCAACCTGCGCGTTAGCGCTCACCAGCTCACCACCGATCGCCAGTTGATCCATATCGCCAGCGGTCTTCCTCGCCCACGCGGCAGCGCGTTTCCTCACCATCGCGCTAACGCTTGCGTTCGCCGCCTCGGAATCGCGCTCATTCACCTGCCCACCCTCGCGACCGCTCGCCTGCGCGCCCGCGCGGCTGTTCGCCCCGCGCGGCCGCTCGCCCGCGTGCCCGCTCGCCCGCGCGCCCGCGTGCCCGCTCGCCCCGCGCGCCCGCTCGCCCGCGCGCCCGCTCGCCCGCGCGCCCGCTCGCCCGCGCGCCCGCTCGCCCGCGCGCCCGCTCGCCCGCGCGCCCGCTCGCCCGCGCGCCCGCTCGCCTGCGCGCCCGCTCGCCCGCGCGGCCGTTCGCCCCCGCGATCGCTCGCCTGCACGCCCGCGCGATCGCTCGCCTGCGCGCCCCGCGCGACCGCTTGCCTGCGCGCCCGCGCGACCGCTTGCCTGCGCGCCCGCGCGCCCACACGCATGCTCTCCAATGTTCGCCCGCGACGGTATTCCATCGCGCGGACGGACGGTGTGCCGTCGCGCGAACCGACGGTGTTCCGTCGAGCGAACCGACGGTGTTCCGTCGCTCGAACCTACAGTGTTTCTTCGCACGAATGTCGGCCTAATTCTTGCAGTATCCATTGCTCGTCTATGGGTTATCGCTCGCCGACCACCAGCTCTCGCCCTTCCTACCACGCTCGCCCTCCTTCTGCGCTCCTTCGCTCACCTTCGATTGCGTTCCTGCGTGACCGCGTATGGGCGCTTCCACGTTCGCCCACGCGCAAATCTTTGAATTACCATCGCGCGAGCTCCAGGGCAATAGCGACCACGATTCCCATTGGGGTTTTCGCAGCATGGCCAGCCTGGCGAGTTCTTCTGGAGCGTATTTCCAGAACACGGCCTCACCCCGTAAACGCAGAGCATGACACTTGCAAGAATACGAAGAAACTTAAGGAAGTCTGAGCAACACTCCTCTTTCCAGAACCTGGGTTAGCCCTTCCCCGTCATTCCCTGGAAGGATTTTTGGCGGGGGGCTTTCCGTTCGAGATTTCTCCATCGGCCAAGGGGTGACTGCTTACCCCTTCCTCTGGGGGCTTACCAGGTCCTTTCCCTCCTCGGTTACGGCCCGAGGTTTGGTTCAAGGAAACTACAGGAAGATCATGGGTACTTTCCTCCACTCGGGCTCAGGCACCTTGTCCTTTCGTCGTTAAGTATCTAACTTGCGGACAAGCTCGATGTTGTACCATCTGGACGCGCTGACTGAGGGCTTCCTTCGGGTGTCTCATCTGTGGAGGTCGACAACCTCAGGCACCCTTCCATCCTTGAGAAGAGTTTGTTTGTGCCCAAGGACAGAGACTTAGACAGCGGCTGTGCGAGGAAATCGACTTCCGTTTTCACTCCTCCAAGGCGCTTTCTTCCAGACTCTGCAGGGCTCCAGCGCCCTTTTCTTTCAACCACGTCGCCCTAAGTTATTGGCTACGACAACTGGGACAAGGTGTCCAATTGCAGTTTCCTCCTGTCAGGAACAGATGGCACGGGAGGCTCCCCCGGGGGGGGCATAGTCCTAAAAGGAGCGGCAGAGTTCACGAACTCTAGGATTGCAGGTTTCTCACTGGGAGGATGCTTAAGGTTACTCATCCGGATGACAGCTTCCCGATGCCCATTCCCGCATAATCTCTGTGATCAGCCAAGGATATCGCGCCTGCCGTCTCTGTCAGCGAATTCAGTGTCTCTGAACCTCTATGCCATAGCGTCAGCAAGAGTTGCCTGGTTGGGCAGAATGATCCATACCTTAGGCGAAGGTCCTCCATAGGATCACCGACGGCTTTACCCCCGGCCTCTTCAGTCGATCCTTTCTTGTAAGGAAGGATCTGAGAGGGGAGTTCCGTAGTCGACCTCTCAGCCCTGATCAAGTTTGTCGAACAAACTTCGGCCAGCGTAGAACAGCAGAATCGATCAGACTGGTAACGAGGCGACAGGACTCCTTAAACCCTGGATCGGAAGGACGGGTACTTTCAGTTTCCATTCCATCCATCTTCCAGGGAGCTCGTCGAATTCAGCCTAGACTGCAAGTATTCCTGCTTATGATGCAGTGTGGCTATCCCGCCATGGCATAGCAGGTTTTTTTCCCCAGAGAACTCTCCCTGCTTTCCTCATGGCCGCTCAGATGCAGGCTTTCGCCTCCTCTGCTTTTTGGAGGGCTGGTCAATTCCGGTAGGCTCGGGTTCGACCTTCTTCAGCGCCAGGACAAGCTTCTGGATGCTTACCATGAGTTTGGGTTCATGGTATTTTGCTTGGAGCCTTCTCTTCTTCTGCCTCAACATCTGGAGTATCTGGCCATGATATTGAGTCAACGGCCTTACCACGTTGAAAACCCCGCTTCTCGTCCGTCCAGCAAGGTTAAGCAACGTCGGTTCTGGTCGGTACTTGGATGGGTGTCCACCTGGGGACGCCAGATTCTGTTGCCACATCCTCCGACCCTTCCTTCAGTTGACTGTGGCAAGACTGAGGAGAGTCGCAGTACCTGTTCTCAGTCAAGCAGAGCTTTCAGCCCTACCTTGGAATGTTTCCTAGTTCTCCTTTCCTCATTGACCCGCCTATAGTCCGAACGGTCGCCCCAGGATAAGTTCCATGTGGGGCGGTCCAAGTTCCGGTGGTTTCAGGCAACGTTTAACCGGACTTCCTGGCCCCTATGGGACCAGCGGAACTATTAGACCTGCAATGGGTGTTGACCTATGGAGCCTCTTGATGGTAGTGGATATTCTCGTCCTTTCCCCACATTCTTGATGCTGTTCTTGGACTCGTCAAAGGAAAGGGGGGGCCCATGTTCTGGTCCAGGCCTATGGTCAAGACCTGAAGGATACCTCTCCATCATTCAGGAAGGCTTAGGGGCCGTAGTCTGGCCCCTCTACAGATCCTACAGGAGTCGCCCCGTGCGCGTCGACTTCATGATTCTGGCGTGTTCTAACCAGCAGGGGACGCATTTTCACACCTTCACATCTTGCAGTAGAGATACCGGGATGATTGAGATTCTCTCAATACCACCATCGGATCTCTCATTCCAGGCAGGGGAATGTTCTCTCCGACTATCCGAGCAGAGCCTCGTAGAGAGAGTGTACCTGGGAGTCTTTGACCTTGAGTAACCAGCAAGTCCTGGTCTGGGGGACCTGATCGCGACAGCTTGGAACCTCAAGCTTCCGCTGTTCTTCCCCCCAGTCTCAGACCCCGAGACTCTGGCAAGATGCATTCCGGTGATGGTGGGACAACTTCGACGCCTGCGTCTTCCCTCCTTTTTGTCTGTGGACAATGGGTCTCAACAAGACCAGGTTGTCTGTCAACCTTTCAATGGGAGAGCTCCACTGGGACTATGCGCAGAACGGTTTCTGGACCCTCTGCTTCCCCTGACGGAACTCCCGGGAGAGCTTCTCCCACGGCGCAGACTACTCAAACAACCACACTGCGACATCTCTCCCGAACCGGGGCGTCGCTTCGGCTTCATGCCTGGAGACACTACGCCTCCTCCTCAAGAAGAGACAACCCGCTACAGTCGCGGTACGGAGGTCGCGTCATCTGCGATAGTCATCCGCAGGGGTCTTCCAGGCAAAGTGAAGAGTCTTCGGTGGTTGGTGCCGTGGGAGATATACCTCTTCCCTTGAGGACTCTTCTCCAGCAATAATGGTCTTATTGCCTTTCAGCGGGAGGAAACTCCTTTCCGCTCTCGGCAATGAAGCCTGTCGCTCAGCCTTTCCCTGACCTTCAGGCTTAAAGGAATAACTTTTTCCTGCCCGCTGGATCTTTCCTCGCTCATGCGAAGCTACGATCGTCCCTCCCCTAGTCGGAGGAAGACCTCCAACATGAAGCATGGCTCGGACTTTTAGTCCTTTAAGAGATCTTCTCAAGACCCTTTACGACAGGCCTCGGATTGTATTCCGGCCCGGGGGGTCCTGCTCACTCTGGCCACGGCCAGTGTGTAAGCAATCTTCTTGGTCTCGTACGACTCCCCCTTTCTAAGGAAGAGGGGAAGTCAACATTCAGGTTCACTCCTGAGTTGTTGGCTAGACTCAGATTCTTGGGGTCCCAGCCCTTCGGTCCAATTCCTTCAAGATTTCGAGTCTCCATTCTGTATCTGATGTCCCAAGACCTTCTCTTTCTTGCCAGTAAAGGAATCGAGAGGTTAGCTTTGGGAACAGCTGCAGTTTGTCCTCAGTTGCAGCCGATTTGGGAGCACAAGGAGGACATGGGGGAGAGTCATCAGTATACCTCTTCAGCCCGGACTCAAGGACATTCATCTCGACCTGTCTCCAGACCTTCCCCCGTCACGTCGCCCTACAGCACGATGTTGGATACATCGCAACGTCCCTCGCCTTCGAGTAATACTACTCTGTGACGCAGGTGCTACAAGCTGGAGTCTGGAAGCGTCTAATGACCTTCGCAGCCCGCTTCCTGCAGGGCGTGACCCACAGGAGTCTTGATACATTTTCTATCGCTCTGTGGTGGCTACACAACAGCTGGTCTAACCTCAGGCTCCTTTTTGGACAGGTAGCAGAAGGTTGAGGGCATTGTTATCAGGTTTTAGTCTGCATGAATGAAAGAAGTATGTCTGGCCCTTATTTTTTTCTTCATCATCCCCTCTATGGGGAGGCAGCATCCTGGTCTCTGCATAGCTGACCTCGAACCTCTGCAGGTAAACCATGCTTCCTTGTGTTCCGAGTATTGAGTCAATACTGTCGCGTCCCTCATACCCTGACGAGGTGGTATTGGGAACGTCCTAACCCAGAGTTCCTTCGGGAACTCCAGGTCAACTGCCTAGGACGGGTCACACTTCTTCCTTCACACACAAGCTTATGTAGGCCACACGGTTCCTTGCGGAGCAAGGAACTTGTGAGGTGCAAGGACTCCTTTTCTCGAGTGCGATTCACTCGGATTCTGAGTCCTTGGGTAAAGCCAAAGCCAGTATGGCTGGGGACTTTCCACCCTACCTAATGGGTAAGTCACCCAATGTAAATAGCATGGTTTGTATTTCGGTTACGGAACAAATGACAAATTCGAAGATAATTTGTATTTTTCCTAACCATACAAACCTTAGCTATTTACACATATTTGCCCGCCAGCCCTGTCCCCCAAGACAAGTCCTATCTCTAAGTGAAAGTGAGCATTCATCTGTGTGAGGGGGGGGGAGGGGTAGCTAGCTACCACTCCCCCCCCCCCCCCCCCCCCCCCGGTAAATTCTAATGGCTCGCCATTTCAGCTGCGCTAAAAGGTAAACCCAATGTAAATAGCTAAGGTTTGTATGGTTAGGAAAAATACAAATTATCTTCGAATTTGTCATGTTTTAATGTACAAGGCTTCTATTGTTAAATGTGTACTATTAACTCGTATGAAAAAACTTCAATAGAGAACCTTTATTTTCAGAACTGGCTGATCCTCTGTTGAAAGCTTTAGCCTGGATCTTAGTATGGCTTGGAATGTTTGGATTTTCAATTCAAGTAGCCATTCTATCAGATCTCCTAGATCTAGCAACTCTCCATCTGTACTGTTTTTATGTTTATGCTGCAAGGTATGGTTTGTGAATTTCATGACCTTTATGTAAAAGTAACTATTGTAATTATTTTCAATTCTGTCTGTTGGCAGAATTATCCAAATCTCTAAGGAAGGAAAATTTAAGATTCTTGAAATCCATTCAGATATTTTATTTTTGAGATTTGAAACAGTTTTATTTTGCTGTTAATCCAAAATATGATCTGAGTCCAGAGCTATTTTTATTGTACAGTAATTTTATCAAAGGCTGATATTTATTTAATTAAAAGAAAACAACTTCTATTAGTGGTGGAAAAAGTCTGAATGATGCCGAGTATTTTCAGAGTAACTGGATTATCATTGTTATAAAAGTATAATTAGTGTTTAGATAATCATTTTGAAATCTGTGATTGCTTTTTCTAATCAATTTAATATATGTTATTGATTTGAAATGTATTAATAAGCATTTACTACGGAACATACTGTAATTTTTTATAACATATTTGCAGCTGATATACCTTTTCTATGTAACTGACATTGAAAGCAAAACATCAATGTGGCGAGCACTGCATTACCATGTTAATCTTCTTAAATATATAAATTTGATTAAGTCTGTTCAAGAGCATAGCAAGTGCAAAATTGATGTTAGTAGAGTCCTGTCAAATGAATTTCCAATGAAAAATGGAGTACTCCAGGGGAATGTGTTGTCCCCTATGTTGTTTATCCTTCTCATGAATTTTGTAATGCATAGAACAGTTGGAGATGGTGGCGAAAGATTGGACTGGATTGGTAATAAGAAATTAGCTGACCTAGAGAATGCTGATGATGCTGTCCTAATTAGCAGAAAACCAAAGGATTTGCAATGTTTGCTTACCAAAATGCATAAAATATCACATGAGGTTGGGCTGAAGATAAATAAAAGAAAGACAGAGATGTTGAGAATGGAATATGCAATGAAGATGAAATATCATTGGAAGGAGAACAGATTAATGAGGTAGAATCATATAAATATTTAGGAACTATTATCTCTAATGCAAGGTCTTTAAAATTGGATTTTAATGAAAGATTGAAAAAAAGATAATTAGACAATGGCTAGGTTAATTAAAATTTGGAAATCAAATCCCCTGAAATTACATATGAAAATCAGACTACATATGGCAGGTTAGTGAGATCGCTGTTGCTGTGTGGACATGAGTCATGGTAAGACAGTGAAACACCATTCAACAGATTTTGTAGATTTAAGAACGAAGCCCTCAGAAGAATATTGGGAGTTAACTGGAAGGGCAGGATTAGAAATGAAACTATAAGAGAGATTACTCGAGTGCCATATGTGGATGACATCATGGTGAGGGGTAGATAGAGATGGTTTGGGCATGCTCTTCACCGTTCCCAAGAGAGATTAGTTCACCAAATTTTTAACTGGGATCCACAAGGCACTAGAAGAGTTGGAAGGCCCAGGCCTACATGGCTGAAATCTATGAAGCGTGATGTAGGAGATGATGAATGGAGAGGTATTGGTCTAAAAGCTCAAAATAGAGACGACTGGGAAAATCTAACCAAGACTCTTTTTGTCAATAGGTGTAGAAGAAGGGATGATGATGATTAATATAAAAAATGCAATGTCTTTTTTGTTAAAGGAATTTATCAGCTATTCTCACACCTCACTGGACAAATCTCTCTTGCCTGTGAGAAGGATAAATCGCATGCTATCAGAGCGGTAGCCAGTGTGCTCAGTTTTTTAAGGCCTTTATCTTTAGGAAAAGTTTTTGCATCAGTTCTATGGAGAACTAACTGTAATTGCTGATAATTATTTGAATAAAGCCTTATACAAATTTGGAGACTTATTTTGGCATGGCATAATAATTTAGGACGAGGAATGTATTGAAACATTTTTATTGGTTATTTTGTATTGAATTTTCATTATAACTCATATATTATATCTTCAATTTAGAGTAAAATTTATCGTTGAATTGCAACTTCAAATTAGTCTGTTCAGTTAACATATGTTTTTGCAATAAAACCCTCATACTAATATTTGTCACTTTTTTTTAATTACGTGTGAAAAGAGTACAATATACTGTACTACGTCAATAAGTATCAACATAGACTTCCTTGAAAGTGATCTTTTTAAATATTTAACTTAGCCGGTGAATATATAAATTGCTGCAACTCTGTTGCTCGACAGACACATACATAAAAAAACTCGCCAGCGATCGCTATACAGGTTGCGGGTGTGCCCACCAGCGCCAACTGTCGGCCAGATACCACTCTCGATGTAAACAAAACCTCAATTTCTTCTCTGTCGACGTGTCGACAAGACGTACTTTACTCGCTGTTGAACCTGGAGTTTTTTCCCATCATATTTGGTGAAGTACTTTAATTTGGTTTGAGCTTTCGCAGTACAGGTGTTTTTCTTCAAATAAATCCTTGAACTCTTTTTTGAATCGGATTAATTGTTGATGGCTTAGATCGTTTTTTGGAATTTTCCCTTGACTAATTCAAAATGGCTGACCCTTCTCAAGTTCCCAAGTTCAGAAAATGTAATGCTAGGGACTGTCATAGGCGTCTTCCAAAGGCTTCTCTCGACCCTCACACTGTTTGTTCCAATTGTCGGGGTAAAACCTGTCAATTGGAAGATCGGTGTGAGCAATGCGCGGGCCTTTCGGAATTCGATTTTATCGAATTCGATAAATATACACGCAGACTAGAGAGAGATAGGGTAAGGAGAAGTTCTTCTAGGTCGGTAGATTTTTCCTCTCCACATGCCCCTGAACCTAATCCTTCCCCTGTAGTGGTTGTTCCTAACCCCCCTCCTAGCACTCAGGAACCGTCTATGCAAGACATGATGCGTGCTATTCATGCCTTGGGGGAGAGAGTTGAGGCCTTAGCAAGTGACCGAAATCAACTCATGGCGGACGTAAAGGAACTCAAGTGCCAAAGTGCCACGGCGGAAAGTGTTAAAGTGCCTAGTGTTTCTCAAAGTGTTGTGAACAGTGTTGCGCTCGAGGGTTCGTCTGTTCGTGCCTGTCGTCCCCCTAGTCCGGGACCTCTTGCAAGCTCCCAAGCCCAGGGGAGAAGCAATGTCGTACGACTCATGGGTTCGAGAGGCCTTGATCAGCGAACAGACGTTCCCTCTATGGTATCAGGCGTATCTCTCCAAGATCGCCCCTACCAACGTAAGACGAGAGAGCCCATTTTTACCTCGTCGTCCGAAGGTGTTTCTCGTAAGAAACCTTGGACCAAGGTCTCCAGACCTTTAAAGCGGAAGTCGGTCCCTTCAGGACAAGTCCAACGTCCCGGTTGTAGCCACTGGGACAGTTCGGACCCGTTGCCGTCATCTGATGACTGCTCGCCGCCTAAGAGAGGCAAAGTTGTGCCGTCTCATTCGCTAACCCCGTCTGTTACCGCACCTGCTTCCGTAGACCCTAAATGGGTGTTACTGCAAGACATGCAGTCCAAGCTTGCGTCCTTGATGGAGGACTACAATGCTGAGAAGGTTTCCGTTGAACCTACTGGCCATCAGCCATCCAAGCGGTCTGTTGTGCGTCCTGTTGACGTTGATGTAGCTTTCTCGCGTCAACCAGTTGGGGTAGTACCTCCACCGATGCGACCCAGTGTGGATTTCCAGCCGCACGTTGACGTTAGGCAACGCACTGATGTGATTGGTGACGTTCAGGACGTTCATCAACCATCAGAGTTGACTTGTTTTGACGCGGTGCGTCAACCTCCGCAACCCGGTATGGTGTTGACTGCACAACCCAGACGGTCTAAACAGTCTCGGGTGGACGCTGTGCGTCCTCGCGCACCTGTTGTTGTTGACAGTTCCCAGACTGTTCAGCAGTTCCAGGACGCTGCGTCCGGCTCCGTCACGTATGCACCAGTGCGACCGGACTCTGCGAGTCAAACGATGCCTACACCTTTGCCGTTTTCTCATCAGTTATCGGATGAGGAACTGTCAGATGAGGACGTTGCTGAACCACATCCTGAGGATCAACCTTCAGAACTAGATGAGCCTAAAGCAGTTCAACCATCCTTGGACTTTAGAAAAGTCATGGCTGTTTTTAAAGAGTTGTTCCCTGATCACTTTATTTCTGTGGCTCCTTGTTCGCCGCCGTCAAGAGTTTGTCTTAGGCGTTCCTACTACCATGCCTGCCTTTACTAAACTCGTTCTCTCTCGCTCATCCAAGAGAGCTTTACGGCTGTTAGGCGATTGGTTAGAGACCAAGAGGAGTTTAGGGAAGACAGCATTTGCCTTCCCCCCATCTAAACTCTCGTCTAGATCGAGCGTCTGGTATGCCACGGGAGAAGTTCTCGGCTTGGGAGTTCCTGCCTCTGCCCAGGGCGACTTCTCAAGTCTTGTAGACTCTCCCCGCCGCCTTGCCATGAGACGCTCGAAGATTTGTTGGTCACCCTCGGACCTGGACCACCTTCTTAAAGGCATATTTAGGGCGTTCGAAGTCTTTAACTTCCTGGACTGGTGTTTAGGAGCCCTGAGTAGGAAAATCTCTTCTGCAGATAAGGACGTTTCCTTACTCATTATGTCCTGCATGGACAAGGCCGTCCGTGATGGGTCCAACGAACTTGCCGCTTCATTCACGTCCGGAGTCCTGAAGAAACGAGAGTCTCTGTGCTCTTTCCTGTCTGCTGGAGTGACGCCATGCCAAAGATCTGAGCTACTCTTTGCGCCCTTGTCTAAGTGCCTGTTTCCTGAAGTCTTGGTTAAGGAAATTGCCTTGTCTTTAGTGCAGAAGGACACCCACGATCTAGTTGCGTCCTCGGCTCGCAAAGCTCCCCCTTTGCCTGCCTTGTCTGCTAGACCTAGGATAGACACTCCAGCGTCTCGGTTTATCCCGCCCTTTCGTGGCAGAGCCTCCAGCAGGGGAGGTGCTCGTGCCGAAGGGAAGAGAGGGAAGAGAAAAGGATCCAAGTCCTTTAAGGGCAGAGTCTGACTGCCCGCAACTTCAGACAGCAGTAGGTGCCAGACTCAAGAACTTCTGGCAAGCCTGGGAGAAGAGAGGCGCAGATCAACAATCTGTGAGGTTGCTCAGAGAGGGGTACAAAATCCCTTTTGTACGCAAACCTCCTCTAGCGACGTCCCCCATCGATCTCTCTCCCAGGTACCGTGAGGAAGAAAAGAGACAAGCCCTGAAACTGGAAGTGTCTCTTTTGCTAGAGAAGGGAGCGGTGGTCAAAGTCTCGGACATTCAATCACCGGGGTTTTACAACCGTCTCTTCCTAGTATCAAAGAAGACAGGAGGTTGGAGACCGGTGCTAGACGTCAGTGCTCTGAATGTCTTTGTCACAAAGACGAAGTTTACCATGGAGACCACAAAGTCAGTCCTAGCAGCGGTCAGAAAGGAAGACTGGATGGTCTCTCACATCCCCATTCACTCAGACTCCCAACCTTTTCTGAGATTCGTCTTCGACGATGTGGTGTACCAGTTTCGGGCCCTGTGCTTTGGCCTAAGCACAGCTCCTCTCGTGTTTACGAGGCTTATGAGGAATGTGGCAAAATTCCTCCCCTTATCGGACATCCGAGCCTCCCTTTATTTGGACGACTGGCTTCTCAGAGCCTCTTCCAGTCATCGCTGTCTGAAGGATCTCAATTGGACTCTAGATCTGACCAAGGAATTGGGACTCCTAGTCAACTTGGAAAAGTCACAGCTGGTCCCATCCCAAACTATTCTGTATTTAGGGATGGAGATTCACAGTCAAGTTTTTCGGGCTTTTCCGTCGGCCCCCAGAATAGATCAAGCCCTGCTCTCCATCCAGAAGATGCTGAAGAAAGAACGCTGCTCAGTCAGGCTGTGGATGAGTCTGGTAGGAACGCTGTCATCCCTGGAGCAATTTGTCTCGCTAGGAAGGCTACACCTCCGTCCTCTTCAATTCCATCTGGCTTTTCACTGGAAAAAGGACAAGACGCTAGAGGCGGTCTCGATCCCGATTTCCGAAAAGATAAAGTCTTGTCTGACTTGGTGGAAGGACAATATCAGCCTACGAGAGGGTCTTCCCCTGGCAGTTCAGATACCCAACCACGTTCTCTTCTCGTTCGCATCGGACTTGGGCTGGGGCGCGACGCTGGACGGTCGGGAATGCTCAGGTCTGTGGAACTCGAGTCAGAGGAGCATGCATATCAACAGCAAGGAGCTTTTGGCGGTTCATCTGGCCTTGATAAGCTTCGAGAATCTCCTTCGAGGCAAGGTGGTGGAGGTAAACTCGGACAACACCACGGCCTTGGCGTACATTTCCAAACAGGGAGGTACCCACCCACTGACTTTGTACGAGATCGCAAGGGACCTGCTCATCTGGTCAAAAGATCGAGGCATCTCCCTAGTAACGAGGTTCATCCAGGGCGACTTGAACGTCCTAGCAGATTGTCTCAGTCGGAAAGGTCAAGTAATTCCAACCGAATGGACCCTCCACAAGGATGTGTGCAAGAGACTTTGGGCGACTTGGGGTCAACCCACCATAGATCTCTTTGCAACCTCGCTGACCAAGAGGCTTCCAATCTATTGCTCTCCAGTCCCGGATCCAGCAGCAATACATATAGATGCCTTCCTCCTAGATTGGTCACATCTAGATCTTTACGCATTCCCACCATTCAAGATTGTCAACAAGGTACTGCAGAAATTCGCCTCTCACGAAGGGACAAGGTTGACGTTAGTTGCTCCCCTCTGGCCCGCGAGAGAATGGTTCACCGAGGTACTTCGATGGCTAGCAGACGTTCCCAGAAGTCTTCTACGTCAGCCACACGTAAAGAAGGTACACCAAAGCCTCCACGCTCTTCGTCTGACTGCCTTCAGACTATCGAAAGACTCTCGAGAGCTAGAGGCTTTTCGAAGGAGGCAGCCAGTGCGATTGCTAGAGCAAGGAGAGCGTCTACCATTAGAGTCTACCAATCGAAGTGGGAAGTCTTCCGAGACTGGTGCAAGTCAGTTTCCGTATCCTCGACCAGTACCTCTGTAGCCCAAATAGCTGATTTTCTCTTATACCTGAGAAAAGTATGATCCCTTTCAGCTCCTACTATCAAGGGCTACAGAAGCATGTTGGCCTCGGTCTTCCGGCATAGAGGCTTAGATCTTTCCAACAATAAACATCTGCAAGACCTTAAGTCTTTCGAGACCTCTAAGGAGCGTCGTTTGGCTACTCCTGGGTGGAATTTAGACGTGGTCCTAAGATTCCTCTTGTCAGACAGGTTTGAGACTTTACAGTCAGCCTCCCTGAAAGATCTCACTCTTAAGACTCTTTTCCTGGTATGCTTAGCCTCGGCTAAAAGAGTCAGTGAGATTCATGCCTTCAGCAAGAACATCGGGTTTTCGTCAGAAAAAGCTACTTGTTCTCTGCAGCTTGGTTTCCTAGCCAAAAATGAGCTACCTTCTCTTCCTTGGCCTAAATCTTTCGATATTCCTAGCTTATCGGAGATCGTAGGCAATGAACTAGAAAGAGTCTTATGCCCTGTTAGAGCTCTTAAGTTCTACTTAGCTCGTACTAAACCTTTACGAGGCCAATCTGAAGCGTTATGGTGTTCGGTTAAGAAACCATCCTTGCTTATGTCAAAGAATGCTTTGTCATATTTTATCAGATTGTTAATACGAGAAGCTCATTCACACTTGAGTGAGGAAGACCGATCTTTGCTTAAGGTTAAGACGCACGAGGTTAGAGCTGTAGCAACTTCCGTGGCCTTTAAGCAAAATAGATCTCTGCAAAGTATCATGGACGCAACCTATTGGAGAAGCAAGTCAGTGTTCGCGTCATTTTACTTGAAAGATGTCCAGTCTCTTTACGAGAACTGCTACACACTGGGACCATTCGTAGCAGCGAGTGCAGTAGTGGGTGAGGGCTCAACCACTACAATTCCCTAATTCCATATCCTTTTAATCTGTCTCTTGGAATGTTTTAATGTTGTTTTTATGGGTTGTCCGGAAGGCTAAGAAGCCTTTCGCATCCTGGTTGATTTGGCGGGTGGTCAAAGTCATTTCTTGAGAGCGCCCAGATTAGGGGTTTGATGAGGTCCTGTTGTATGGGTTGCAGCCCTTGATACTTCAGCTCCTAGGGGTCTGTCAGCATCCTAAGAGGATTGCTGGGCTCCGTAAGGAAGACGTACTTACAAGGCAGAGTAATCGTCTAAGTCGACTTCCTTACTAGGTACCTATTTATTTTGGTTTTGTTATATTGATAACTGTCAAAATGAAATAAAAAACTCTTAGCTTATACGATGTAAACATTTTTAACTCTGGTCTCTACCCACCTCCTTGGGTGTGAATCAGCTATTATATATTCACCGGCTAAGTTAAATATTTAAAAATGATATTTTAATTATAAAATAAATTTTTTAATATACTTACCCGGTGAATATATAAATTAAACGACCCTCCCTTCCTCCCCAATAGAGATGCAGTGGGATGAGAAGAAATTGAGGTTTTGTTTACATCGAGAGTGGTATCTGGCCGACAGATGGCGCTGGTGGGCACACCCGCAACCTGTATAGCGATCGCTGGCGAGTTTTTTTATGTATGTGTCTGTCGAGCAACAGAGTTGCAGCAATTTATATATTCACCGGGTAAGTATATTCAAAAATTTATTTTATAATTAAAATACAGTATCATTTTTCCATATAAGGCTTCTTATTTTCTCTCCTGCATAGTGTTTATTTATTTAACATTGGTGAAAATTTATTGCTCTTTTTCTTTAGTAAAGATAGGAAAATATTTTACCATATTCATCCCTTAATTTTAGACCTGTTATACTCAGTAAGGAATAATATTGGAGTTTAATAGGGTAAAAGTATTCTGTATAAAGGACTGCAGATACAGTATCGAGTAATATACACTACCTAAATCTTTATTCTTAAATGTCAGCTGTAAATTCTGTGCATATTTTTTTCTTAATGTATTGTCATGGACATTTTTCAAAACATCCAAAAGTATGTAACTTATAAATGGTACATAGAGAAATTTATTAGCTTTAATCTTTATGTCTGGAAGCTACTCAATCCTGTAATTTACTAGTCATTATTAGTGGAAACTACTAAACTACTGTATACGGTTGTCATATTTTGTTTTGCAGGATCCACATGCTCCAAATATCACTGTTAGGATCCCAGTGGAGAGCCTTTCGAGGTCGGAAATGGAACCCCTTAAAATTAAGAATTGACAGTGACACAGGAAAGCATATGTCCTTGAAAAGAGTTCTCACGGCTGTGGTTTTCACACTTGTAATATTCTTATTACCAACAACTACTGTTTATTATCTGGTCTTTGTCATGGTAAGTCAATCTTTGTATGAGTTTGTAAGTATACTAATATAAAGTAGGTTTGATATTACTTCAAAGTATTATGAAAAATAGAAGAATGTTTTTACATTATGTAAACAAAATACAGAAGACTTCCCTTAAAAGGTGATTCCTTCTCATAATTTGGATCATAAGTACACCTGCAATAAAGTTTTTTATTTGCAAATACAAAAGAAAGGTGACTAACCTATGTGAGGGAGTCTTAGGAAGATATTCTTTTATGAAATCATTTTAAAACAATTTCCCTTTTACAGCTTCGAGTTAGCCTTAGTGCTGTGCGAGGTATCCTGACTTCATGCATCTGGCTTTTGAATTTCAATCCTCTCTATTTAGTGGCCTTGAATTTGATGGGTTCTAATGTAATCAAAGGTAAATATTTTATATTTCAATGAGTCCTACACATTCTTCATAGACTAGTATTAATATGATTGAAAGCTCATTTGAATAAAAAAATTTGTTTTGGGGAGCTTCAGACTGCCCTGTCTTGAGTGCTTGAACTCAGTCAATATTAAGAGACTCACTGATTAGTCTGTCTATAAATCAGGAGTCACTTTTAATTTTTCACATGCTGAGTCTGTCAAACTACATTACACAGTCGGTAGCATAGCATTCTTGCTTAGGACCTGAGCAGGGAAATTGGTTCTATGATACTTTTTTAGTCCGACTTATGCCGAAAAGATAACAACAGCAATTGAAATGCAAGATTAATGCTTCCTTTTCACAAGGGACGATTTGAAGGGAAAAGCTTGCTTTGTTCCGTAACCGAAATACAAACCATATTTACATTGGGTTTACCTTTTTGCGTAGCTGAAATTGACGAGCCAATAGATTTTAACAAGGGTTAACTACCCCCGCGCTAGTTAGCGGGGGTAGGGGAAGGGGTAGCTAATGCCCCTCCCCTCCCACACACCGGTGATTTGCTTCACTTCACTTTTGGCTCGGACAATGAACAGACGTCTCTGGCTATTGTTCGTTTTTTGACAGCCTTAATCTTTTTTTTGCTTTTCCTCAGACTTTGTCTGTTTGAAGTTGGCCTCGCCCTTTGCAGTTCATCATGCGCAAGTGCCCTGGTATTGCCGGCCGCCCTTGCGGTACCTTCATGTCTGCGGTGGATACTGATCCTCACACCCTTTGCCCGCAGTGTCGAGGCCGACGGTGTGATAGTGAAAATACATGTAGTGAGTGGTCTGCCTCCCAGTGGGAGAGGTTTGCCCGCCGGCGTAAGAAGAAGCCCAAGAGAGACCATTCTCCTTCGAGGGTTGCCTTGAAGGAGGAAGGCTCTCGGGATTCTTCTTCCGCCCCCTAAACCTCCTCCGAAGCTCCCCCTCGTCCGGCTCCTGTTGAGAGGCCGCCGAGTGGGAGCGCAGGCCCT
This sequence comes from Palaemon carinicauda, assembly GCF_036898095.1. Taxonomy (NCBI): domain Eukaryota; kingdom Metazoa; phylum Arthropoda; class Malacostraca; order Decapoda; family Palaemonidae; genus Palaemon; species Palaemon carinicauda. The sequence continues at coordinate 3,627,890 of NC_090757.1, forward strand.
AATTCTGTTTCCCGACCTCGGAGTGCGGGAGAGGGCGTCGCCTCCCTTAGCGGGGCGGTTCCCCCTCCTCCTCCGGGGGAGGATTTTGATGATGTTAACTCCATGTATAATGATGATCTTTTTCAGCTTTGGGGTTCCTTGGGGCTTAAGGGCCTGCCCTCCAAGGAAGCCCTATTTGACCTTATTCAGTTGGGGGCCGCTGTCAAGCAGTCGCCGGTGATAGCAGAGGTAGATCCTCTGTCTATCGTCGACGTCGTGGTGGCAGAGGCTTCCAACTAGTCTGGTCAGACATCTGCGGCACCTGATGGTGATGACGTTGCTGAAGGCTCTCCTCCCCCTTCTGTACATCCTTCGGAGGGGGAAGGGGGTCCTACGGGCTCTCCTGCGGCTAAGTCTCCCCCTCGGGGGAGCACTCTGACTGAGACTCCTCTTCGGAGGACTGATGATCCTGACGACCTTCCTTGTGGCTGCCTTCGCCGTAAGGCTCATCGTCCGCTTCGCCGCAAGGGCCTCCCGTCTCCCTATAAGGGTGTCAAGAGGCGCCTTTTCGAGTCTTCTCCTCCGTCCTTCGATGGGGACTCTCCTCACCAGAAGCAGTCTGTAGCAGCAGCGTCCTTAGACCTCTCCGGGGATCGTTCTCGTTCTCCTACACCTTCCAGACCTTCGACTTCCTGTGCAGATGGCCAGCAGTCTGATCTCGTCAGCTGACGGGCACCGGTCCCTTCGGGGCAAAGGGATGTCGCCCACGGTGTGGGCACTTCCCTTGCGCGTCAGGGTTCCTCTGCGCGCCCTCCTGCGCGTTCACGCATAGCTTCTCACCAACGCTCTCCGGCTCGTCAGCGCTCTCCTGCTCGTCAGCGCTCTCCTGATCGCCAGCGCTCTCCTGATCGCCAGCGCTCTTCGGATGATCAACGCCCTACTGCTCGCCAGCGCTCTCCTAAGGATAAAGAACATCCTCCTGTTCCTGCTGTGCGCCCAGCGCGCCAACGGTCTCCTGAGCGCACTAGATCTCCTGCTCGCCACCGCGCACCTGTGCTTCCAGTTCCTGACACGCGCCCTGTCACCCACGCTCGCCCACGCGTCCTAGAACTCCGGTTCAGGACTTGGACAAGGACTTAACTTCTCGTCCTCGCGATCCTGCTCATCAGCGCCATCCTGCTCGTCAGCTTTCTCCTGCGCAGCAATGCGCGCGGTCTCCTGCGCGAACGTCTAGAGTCCCTGCACGCCCACGCGCCTCCTCTTCCTGAGCCAACTCGCGAGCGTTCGCCTTTGCGCGTCGCGCCGACAGTTCATGTGCAGCCTTCTATGCGCCGTCTCCCTGCTCGCCAGCGTTCTCCAGCGCGACAGCGATTTCCGAGGCGTCAACGTTCTCGTTCTCGTCAGCGTTCTCCTGAGCGCCGGCGATCTCCTAATCCTTCGCGTGATCCATTGCCTGCGCGCAAGCGCTATCCTATGCGTCAGCGCCCAGCAGATCCAGAGAAACATAAGTCCCCTGTGATCAACTCGCCTGTGCGTTCTACGCGCTATTGCTCGCTAACGCGCCACCGCTCGCCATCGCTCGCCTGTGCGTCAGCGTTCGCCAACGCGCCATTGATGGCCAACTCGCCATCGCTCGCCCACGCGTCACAGATCTCCAGGACACTATCGGTCTCCTGGCCTTCAGCGATCTCCTGAACGCTCTCGTTCGCCCACGCGCCAACGCGTTTACTCGCCCATGCGCCAATGCGTTCACTCGCCAACGCGCCAACACGCTCACTCGCCAGCTCGTCCGCTCGCCCCACTCGCTCACTCGCCTACGTGCCCGTGCGCCGGCTCACGATCGCTCCCGAGCTCGTTTGTCTCCGCGCCCGCGCTCCAACAGCCCCTCGCACACGACTCTTTCGTGTCGCCCTCGCGTGAGCGTCAGCACGACCCTCGTTCGCGTCGGGTATCGCAGCTCGTGGCAGCAGCAGGGACATGTGTCGCCAGGTCACAGTCGGGATCGCCTCCTCCTAAGCGCAGGTCACTTTTGCAGGACAAGGAAGGACCTTCGGAGAGGTCTAGACAACTTTTTTCCCCTTTTTTTTTTTACAGGCAGGTCCAGTGGTGTCCACTCCGAAGGATCGCCCGATCCCCTTCCCTCCAGCGGGAATTTCGGACTCTGTGTCCGTGTCTCGGCAGTCCTGATTTGGTCCTTTGATGCGGGCGTTAGTGAAGGCTATGAAGCCGGCACTCGCCGATCCAGGACACAAACCAGCGACGGCCTCGCCCCCGCTGAAGAGAAGGAGGGGAGTGGACTTCGTGGTGACTTCTCCCAGGGAGAAGTTGGTTCCTAAGAGGTCCGTCAGGAAGGCCCCGTCCCCTTCACAGTCGTTTTCTCCTTCTCCCTTGGACGAGGCTTTTCCGTCCTCGGGAGAGTCCAGTGAGGCGGCGGTCTCCCCCTCGGCACCAAGGGGGGAGTCACCTCCTCGTGAAGGAGAATCGTCTCGCGGGGAGGGTGCCTACCAGACCACCTTGCTGGAGTCTTGTATCCCGCTCAGGAGGGAACCCAAGGACTCCAAGACGTTGCCGAAGTCTTCTGCACGTATTCGTCAGGAACCAGCTAGACCCCGGGAGAACGTCCACGTGTCTCCCCAGGAAGAGCTTCCGGGGACAGGAGACTTAGCTGCCAGTCTGCAGGGAGGGGAGCAGCAAGAGTCTGAGCATGCCTTCTGGCAGGTCCTTGGCCTCATGAGACAGCTCAATGGGTTCATGGACCCTGTGATCGCCCCCCGTGAAGGCAAGGACACGGTCCTGGATCAGGTTTATGGGACTCAGAAGCCCCCAAAGGCCATTGCGGCTCTGTCCTAGTCCCAGGGGCTGAAGAGTGCCAGAGCCAGGGCTAATGCTCAACTCGCAGTACACTGTACTCGCTACCTCCAGTCGTTCCTCTGCCGGGAACAAACTCCTCCCACCTCCTCGTCTCCACCAGAGGAGGTATTTTGAGATCATGGGGGAGTCTAGCCTCGCTCTTCCCCTCCACCATTTGGTAGAAGAGCTGATTAGGGGAGTTCCTCTTGAAAAGCTCTCCGCCCAGCAGGTGACGTTCTCGGCGTCGGAGTTTTTAATCCATGAGAAGGTCGCGAAGTGCGCCATGCAGGCCACTTCGTGGTTGGATGTCTGGCTAGGGTCTTCTGGGCATCCTATTGCGCTCTGAGGATCTGTCTAAGGAGAGCATCGAGTTCCTGGTACATCAGGTTACCAACCTGTGGGCCAACTCGGTTCTCAAGCGCCGTGATGCGGTGACCGAGAAGATCCATCCGAAGGTCCCCGCCGTGGACGTCAACAGGCTCAGGCATGCCTCCCTCCTCGGGGGGAATTTGTTTGAGCCCCAGGACATGGAACGTACAGCTGAGAGGTGGAGGAAGTCAAATCAGGACTCCCTCCTCCAAACGGCCCTTGCATCTTGGCCCTACAAGCCTCCAGCTCCACAGCAACATCAGCAGCAACCTTGCAAGACACCGAAGCAGGCGCCGGCAGCTAAGAAAGTGGTGTCTAAGCCCCAGCCCTTTCCTGCCAAGGACAAGAGGGGCGGTAAGTCCTCCAGGGGAGGCAAGACTCCTAGAGGAAGCGGCCTTGGCCGCAAGCGCTAGGAGTGGCAGTCCCCCCGCGTGTCCACTTGTGGGGGGATGCCTTCAAAGTTGCGTGCACAGGTGGCAGCAACATGGGGCCGATGCTTGGACGGTCTCCGTGATTGGCCAAGGATATCGCGTCCCATTCACGACATTTCAACCTCCCCTGACAGCGAATCCAGTGTCTTTGAGCTCCTATGCCATGGGATCGGTAAAGGGGCTAGCCCTTCGGGCAGAAGTCGAGACCATGCTCAAGAAGGATGCTCTCCAGGAGGTCGTCGACGGCTCCCCAGGCTTCTTCAGTCGATTCTTTCTTGTAAAGAAGGCGTCTGGAGGCTGGAGACCCGTCATCGACCTCTCAGCTCTGAACAAGTTTGTCAAGCAAACTCCGTTCAGCATGGAGACAGCGGACACGGTCAGACTTGCGGTGAGACCACAAGACTTCATGTGCACACTGGATCTGAAGGACGCGTACTTCCAGATCCCAATCCATCCGTATTCCTGGAAGTACTTGAGATTCTGCCTAGACAGTAAGACCTACCAGTTCAAGGTGCTGTGCTTCGGTCTCTCCACAGCACCTCAGGTGTTCACCAGAGTGTTTACTTTGATTTCGTCGTGGGCGCACAGGAACGGCATCCGTCTCCTCCGTTATCTGGACGACTGGCTGATCCTAGCAGACTCGGAGTTGACCCTTCTTCGACACCGAGACAGGCTTCTAGGACTTTGCCAGGATCTGGGGATCGTGGTAAATCTCTAGAAGTCCTCTCTGCAGCCGTCCCAACGACTGGTTTATCTAGGCATGTTGTTAGACACCAATCTCCACAAAGCCTTTCCATCAGACGACAGGATAGCAAGGCTGAGGAGGGTGGCGGAACCCTTCCTCAGGTGAGAAGAGCTTCCTGCCCAATCGTGGTTGCGTCTCTTAGGTCACCTGTTCTCCCTGGCCCGTCTGGTTCCAAACGGCCGTCTCAGGATGAGATCCCTGTAGTGGCGGCTCAAGTCCCGGTGGAATCAAGGATCCGATTCCCCGGACTTCCTGGTCCCAATGGGACCTTCGGAACAGGCAGACCTGCGGTGGTGGCTGGTCGCCGAGAACCTGCGAAAGGGAGTGGATCTTCTCGCCCTCCCCCCGGAATTGACACTGTTTTCGGACGAGTCAGAAGAAGGGTGGGGGCTCACGTTCTGAACCAGAGGACCTCAGGCCTTTGGTCAGAATCAGAAAAGTACCTGCACATCAACCTGCTAGAAATGAAGGCCGTTTTCCTGGCTCTTCAACAGTTCCAACGGACCCTGGCGGGTCACTCCGTGGTGGTGATGAGCGACAACACCACAGTAGTGGCTTACATCAACAAGCAGGGAGGTACTTTTTCGCAGCGGCTAATCCCATCTTGCAGTAGAGATTCCGAGGTGGATCGAAGTCCATTCGATAACACTATCAGCTCGCTTCATTCCTGGCAAGAGGAATGTGCTCGCCGACAGTCTGAGCAGGGCTTCGCAGATAGTGAGTAACGAGTGGTCTTTGGATCCTCAGATAGCCAACAAAGTCCTGATTTGTGGGGTTCCCCGAACGTGGATCTATTCGCGACAGCTTTGAATTTCAAACTGCCCCTGTACTGCTCCCCAGTCCCGGACCCCAAGGCACTCTGGCAAGATGCTTTCCAACAACGGTGGGGCAACATCGACGTGTACGCCTTCCCACTGTTCTGTCTGATGAGAAGGGTGCTCAACAGGACCAGACTATCGGTCAACTTGTCGATGACTCTGATAGCTCCGCTGTGGCATCACGCAGAATGGTTCCCGGACCTTCTGCAGCTCCTGACGGAGCTCCCGAGAGAACTTCCCCCACGACGCAAGCTACTCAGACAACCGCATTGCAACATCTTCCACAGAGCCATAGCATCGCTTCGGCTTCACGCCTGGAGACTGTCCAGCGTCTCCTCATGGAGAAAGGCTTTTCGCAACAGGTTGCAGAGAGGATGTCTCGGCACCTGCGAAAGTCCTCAGAGGGAGTCTACCAGGCGAAGTGGAGTCTTCTGTGGTTGGTGTCGTGGGAGGGGTATCTCTCCACTCGATGCCACTATTCCAGCAATAGCGGAGTTTCTCATTTATTTGCGGGAGGAAATGCGCCTTTCAGTCTCAGCGGTGAAAGGCTATCGCTCAGACTTGAGCTTGGTTTTTAGGCTGAAAGGAGTGGACATTTCTTCCTCGATGGAACTCTCCTTACTCATACGTAGCTATGAGCTTACCTGCCCTCAGTCGGAAGTGAGACCTCCTTGGAATGTGGTTCGGGTCCTCAGGGCTCTTAAGAGACCTCCCTTCGAACCATTACGCTAGGCCTCTGATCGTCACCTGTCTTGGAAGACGGCTTTCCTGCTCGCTTTGACCTCTGCCAAGCGAGTTAGAGAACTTCATGGTCTCGCGTACGACGTCGCCCATTCAAGGGGATGGGGGGAGGTAACGTTCAGGTTCGTCCCTGAGTTTGTTGCCAAGACTCAGAACCCTGGAGTGCCGGACCCACGGTTCGACTCTTTCAGGGTCGCGAGTCTCCATTCTGTAACAAGCGACCCAGACCAGCTGCTACTATGTCCAGTGAGGAGTCTTGAGGTGTTACTTGAAGAGAACAGCTGCAGTTCGTCCTCAAGTGCAAGCATTGTTTGTTAGCACAGGCAGGATGAAGAGGAGGATCACCAAAAACACCATCTCGGCTTGGATTCGAAGGGTTATTCATTACGCCTTGAATCCAGACCCTCCTTCGTCACGTCGCCCTAGGGCACATGACGTCAGGGGCATCGCTACGTCCCTGGCCTTCAAGAGAAACTTCTCTGTGACGCAGGTACCTCAAGCTGGGGTCTCGAAGCGTCAGACGACCTTCACAGCCCACTACCTGCAGGACGTGACCCAAAGGAGCCTCGATACTTTTTCTATCGGCCCTGTGATGGCTGCACAACAGCTGGTCTAACCTCAGGCTCCTTTATGGACAAGTAGCAGTAGGTTGAGGGCATTGGTACCCGGTTTTAGTCTGCGTGAATGAAAGTGTATGTCTGACCCTTACTTCTTTCTTCATCCTCCCCTCTCTTGGGGAAGCAGCATCCTGGTCTCCGCATAGCTGACCTCAACGTGTGCAGGTAAACCATGCTTCCTTGTGTTCCTAGTATTAAGCTTAATACTGTCGCGTCCTACATACCCTGACGAGGTGGTATTGGGAACGTCCTATCCTGGATTCCTATCCAAAGGTCTCAAGGTCAACTTCATAGGGCGAGTTACGCTCTTTCCTCCACACACAACTTATGTAGGCCACACGTTCCTTGCGTAGCAAGGAACTTGTGAGATGCAGGGACTCCCTCTCTCGAGTGATGCTCACTTGGAGTCAGAGTCCCCGGGTAAAGCCAAAGTCAGTATGGCTGGGGACTTTCCACCCTTCCTAAGGGGTAAGTCACCCAATGTAAATAGCGTGGTTTGTATTTCGGTTACGGAACAAATGACAAATTCGGAGATAATTTGTATTTTTCCTAACCATACAAACCTTAGCTATTTACACATATTTGCCCACCAGCCCTGTCCCCCAAGTCAAGTCCTATCTCTAAGTGAAGTGAAGCAAATCACTAGTGTGTGTGTGGGGGGGGGGAGGGGTACGCTAACTAGCACGGGGGTAGCTAACCCTCATTAAAATCTATTGGCTTGTCAATTTCAGCTATGCCGAAAGGTAAACCCAATGTAAATAGCTAAGGTTTGTATAGTTAGGAAAAATACAAATTATCTCCGAATTTGTCATTTTTACTCTAATAATTAACTACATGAATGATGGTAGAAATTTTTCTTCGACCCAATCAATAAATATCAGGAACTGCTCTAGTTTTTGCAATACATAGGGTCGTGTGTATTGTTACGCAAGAGCTTACTGGTAACTGGAATTTAAGAACAATCTACTACTTTGTGATACACCCAGTCTCCACTGCTAGTTTCTGATTGAGTTCATGGTAATTATTTGCTTATTGATTCTCTGAATGTATTGTTGAGTCATGTTACAGTATTTTGTATTCTCTTGGATGAGTTTATGTCAAATCCTGGCTAAGTAGTTCTCTTACTACAAATGCTCAAATACAGCATCTTAAATTTCAGCTACACTTTCAAACTATCATTTCATAATTCTTGTGGTAACAAATTGATTAGTAGTTGGCTGCTTGCATTTTGAAATTTTATTTTTTACATAACAGTACAATATAAATTTGTGGATAAATCTGTATATTATGGTGATATTTCTGTCTCTTGCTCAATAAGATATGGTTTTCTTGGAGATAATACTATTATTTTTATGGCTATTGATGGTTTTATATTTTATATAGCTTGTTTCTTTATTTTTTCTCTAGATTTTTTATCAGAGGTTAACTAACATGTTTATATTTGCAGGTGAAATATGCCTTGAAGTATGTAAGAACCCTGCAGATCACCAGTCATCGATTTTAAAATTTCAATTATACACTTGGCCTACACCAGTTAGTGAAGCTTTGAAATATGCCAAATGTGATGTTTTACCATCTCCTCCTTCTCTAGATTGGAAAGCTGTTCTCTCTAGTGTTGTGTTTGGTAAAGATTTATTGTAAAGATAAATTATTTTTTGGAGAGGCAGCCTTTTGAAAGATTCCACGCATTGTATGTAATTCTTGATTCTCCTACTGCAGAGCATAAATGTACTGTTCAAAGAACTGTCATATATTTATTCATTATTAAATAAAATAAACAAAATCTGTTTACATTACCATAGCAGTGAAAAAAATTGTACCTGGGCAGATGCACAATATTTAAAAATGGGTTTTCTGGGCTCAACCTGTGCCGCCCAGTGAAATGCTCCTTTTAGCACCATTTCTAAGGTATATAACTGCTATATATTACCAGAGAAAAATTGCATAGGAATGCCAGGTTGAACCCAGCTCACTCACCTATATAAGGTGTCGGTATATTACTGGGGCGAGATAAATCATAACCAGAGGCCTCGCACCAAATAGAGATTTCCTCTTCAAAATCCCTGAAACAGCGAGGTGCCGTTCAACATCTATGCTGTGTAAGCTACTACTACCAACCCAACCCACGCTAGTGAACTCACTCCATTTATAGCACCCGTATAGTATACGCCTTACGTTTTTTTGTCTGGTGTTTCTTTGGTGTTTTCTCCGCTTTTCGCTCTGATGTCGGACTCTCAGGTCTCCCCATCAAAGTTAAGTACCAGATCTATGAGTTTTGAGCTTTGGGAGGTAGCATTGCCTTTAATTGTTAATTATTCGAGTGTTATTGTCTCGATGTCCCGACCGTCCGAGGTCTGTTGGTGCGCTTCCCTCCTTCGCTCGTTCGTCACGTTTCACAATGAGTTTCATTACTGATTGTTATCCGTTCCGAACATTATTTTGGAGTTATTTCACCATTACACCTATATTTATTGTAAGTCTTTTAGATCCAGTTTAATTTTTAGATCATCTATTCATCATAGCTTGTTCTCGGTTGGCATGCCTGCCTTCGGGCTTGGTCTAGTTGGTTTCGCTCATGCCTTATTTATTGTCAGTTTCAATATTTATCATTGTTTACGCTATGATTACCATCTAGTATCATTATTTAGTTCGAGTGGGACTCTCGAGACACGGATATTTTATTACGAGAGGCAGTTATTAGCATCTTACTGTCGGCATCTATCCGCAGTAGATTCAGTTGGTACCCCTGATCAGAGCGTCTCACCCGCTCTACAGGCTCCCCATCATACCCCCCCCCCCCTGCCAATCTCCTGCGTCCCTCTCTTACTAATTTGTTTTATGCATGCTTATTCCAGTTCAATGCTTTACATTATTTGATATTTAGTTGATCATTATTACTGTTCCGTTATGATCTCTGTTTGTTCCGTATCCGATTACAACCAGGCTATTATGTTCTTAGTTATTTCGGACAGGTTGGCATTCCTGTCTCATATTCACGTGATCTCCTTGTTCCTCCTCATGGACTTGTTCTCGCTCCCCCACTATCTCACCCCCAACTCAGGGGTCCCTCTCCTACTGTTCATTGTGTGTGTGGTTTAACTCTACGGGCGAGTCTTCTCGTACCTCAGTTCTCCCACCACCTTCCCCTCCCCCTCATCCCTACGGGGATTTATTACGACTCACTAGTGGGTGGCGAGACTTTCCCCCGGGGTTTTCATCCAGTACACATGTACCTGGTCGTTCCCGTTTTCTCCCCGCCGCCCTGATTGGCCATCAGCGTCGGGAGGGAGAACTAAGCCCGGCCGGGTTGCATTTTTATTATTTCCGTACTCGACGGAATCCGTATTATTTTAATTTACACCCTGGATATGGAGAGTTATTGTGTTTGTTAGGATACAAGTATGTTCCGCAACCTACGGAACTTCCTTTATGATTAAGTCTTACCAGTTTTACATTGAGTGCTTTGTGCTACCAGTTTTCCCGTCTGTCCCGTGTGTCACGGAACTGTCCTGTTTTCTCCCGTTACTGGGGAATCTTGCTATGAAGGTTTGAATTTATTGAGAGGGTCTTACGACACATTGCTTGGCCTCCGGGCCTCCTGCAACTGCTTCCCGGGTCTGACGGGACTGATTTTAATATTACGACTCTACTCTTTTACATTATGGACGGGAAACTATATCTTTCGCCATGGACAACACACTTTGAAATGATCATAATACGGAACTAGATTTTTTCTCAGAGGTTTATTTTCTAGGTTACTGTAACGTATCCTTATTCTACATTTAAGTGCATCCTGACTTAAGTTTAATATCCGGCTCCCCCGGACCTCTCTGAGATATCTTAACTATTAGAAATATTCTCTTAGCTTATATTCAAGTGTACCCTGACTTATCTTACCCGGTCCCCCGGGTCCTTCTGAGATATCTTAAGCTGCTTACATACCATGATCCTATATGCCGATGTGCATGCTGATTTAATTTTAATACCCGGACCCCCTGGGTTCCTTTGTAAGATATCTAATAATATGGGGTACTCATGGATCATTCCTATTACAGATGGTCCGTTGCCAAATGACAGCCTGCGCGGCCGTTCTCCATCAACCCTGCGGCCACGAAGTGTGTAGGTCCCATGCCAATTGTGGCGTCCAGGTGGACGGCATGGTGGTTTGGCACCCGGACAACTGCCTCATATGCTATGAGTTGATCTCCACCCTCTCCTCGGATTCGGTGAGTATCTCTCGGTTTCGATCCACCCTTATGCATGGTTTAACCTTTATTTCCATGTCTGTTCCTTACAATTTTGATTGATTCATTCCTTGACAATTAAGATATCCTTACTCCTCCGGATTTCTATCCTTAAAGTATATTCTTTCAGAGCTCCCAGTCTGCTAAGACTTCAGCCCGGGAAACCCTGAAAGTCTGGGTAGGTAGCTTTGCTCGAAACGTAAAAGCAAAGCAGCCTTATGTACTATCGGAGGAGTATTGCAACCTAATATACCCGAATGCTAAATCATCGGCAGCAGTTTCCAGTGATGTCGCGGCCCCCATCATTGCCGACATTAACGCAATGATCGGCCTCCCTGCGGATTTAGGACCTTCCAACGACCCTATCACTGACGATGTCGCTGCTCTGAACCTGGACGTGGAACCTATGGCTCTTGACGAGCCAGAACCAGGTAGGGAGGCAGGTGGGTCTCGGGCTAAGATTCCTCTCCTTAGCCCGTCTTTCTCTACATCCTCTAATACTTCTTCTTTTCAGGGTTTCCTGGAGGGACCACGGGTCTGGTACCAGATCCCGCCCGGTTCCCCCTAAAGTAAAGTCTCAGAAGAGGCCTTTGCTTAAGACTCGGAAGGCTTCTAAATGTCCGAAGTCTTCGAAGTCTGTAAAGGCTTCTTGCTCTAGAGTCCCTAAAGACTCCGCTGTCGCCTCCCCTCCCTCTCACGACCCCGGAGCGCAGACAGCCTCCGCACCTCTTCCGGCGTCCTTCGACCCGGAGGATTTTTCATCTAAACTGCTGACGCAGATTGGTTCGATGATGTCTTCCATCACGGACAAGCTGCAGACCCAAGAAGGTCTCATGGAGGGCCTCATGAGACAGGGGTTGCCACAGCAGCAACAATTCATCATCCCGGACGCCTCTAAGCTCCCACCCTTCACTAAAAATAATCCTTGGAGAATGGCCTTGCACTCTCCCTACACTGATGGCATGTTGACCATCGAAGGTTGTGGCACCTGGCCGGTCGAAGATTTTGAATTCTTCCCTCCCGGTCTTAAATTCCCTTTTCCCGGCTTCGCCCGGCTGACTGAGGAGGCTCTTGTTAGATTGGACAAGGTCCCAAAAGAGACCGTTATTTATCCCAAGGAGCAAGCCCAATCTACTTGGGTTTGGACCATGGGCGAATGGGATTGTGTCAACACTATGCTGACCCCCCACAAGAGTTCCTATCCCACGTTCCTTGTGGACGAGCAAACCCCTACTCCATGCATTACAAAAGTGATGGAGCTCGCTCTTCAGGCCGTTGCCGGAGACAAACCATTGCCACAACTACGACAGACAGACTCAACATCTCTCTTGCTCCCGTCAGACAATGAGTGCTGGCACAATATTCAGGCCACTTTTACTTCTGGCAAACTAGCAGCTGACTGTGCTTCGGCACAGTTCAGCGAAAAACTTCCGAGGCTCCCGGAATCCTTGATCCGTCTTGAGTTTGAAACCCGGACCAGGTTTACTCTTAATTCCGGGATGATGGCAGAGGTGCTCTCTCTCACATACGAAGAGGAGCCGGTATTTAAAGTGTTAACGAAGTCTTTACTTCAATTATTATTGTCAGATGCTTACGACTTTCTAGTAGCTAGACGCCGTTGCCGTAGGCATGTGCTAGCCGAAGCTACCATTCGGCATTAGCCGAATAAACTTATTAAAGTCCCCTTCTGGGGTCCGGACTTGTTCCCGGAAGACCTGGTGAATAATGTCCTTGCGGAAGCGGCTAGGGTTAATCAGAGCCTCAAGGTTCGCTGGGGCCTCATGCCCAAACGAAAGTTTGAACAGCCAAGCATTCAATCTCGAGGCAAGAAGAGGCTACGCCCGTACCACTCTGCCCAATACCGCCAACCTCTTCAAGTGGTACAGCCTATCCCGGTGGCACAGGGAAATCAACCATCCACTTCCAAAGGCCACCCCCAACAACAATACGTGTTGGTTCCCCAGAGCCAGGTGCTTTCCACCTCCTTTGCCACCTCCCCCACCTTTAACCCCAACTACGAACCCGGGGGTAACTCTCAGGGTTACCAACGTGGTAGAGGTTCCGGAACAAGGTGATCATTTCACAACAGAGGTGGCGGAAAATCCTTCTACCGTGGCAGAGGATCAGTCGGAGGACGTGGAGGCAAATCCACATCAAGCTATTGAAAGCTCTCAGGTAGGGGGAAGGCTTTGTGCATTCTGGAACCGTTGGAAGTTCAGCAATTGGGCCTTCAGCATAATTTCTAGAGGTCTGGAGTGGAGGTGGATAGAAGGGCCCCCTCCACCGACCAGTTTCCATCAACTTCCAACGGAGGAGCTGACTTTATTTGTTCAAGATCTACTGCAAAAGAACGCAATCAAAGAAGCAAAACATTTGAGATTTCAAGGTCGCTTGTTCAGCGTGCCAAAGAAAGGCTCAGACAATCGAAGGGTCATTCTAGATCTGTCTCGTCTGAACTTGTTCATTCAATGCAACAAGTTCCGCATGCTAACCGTTTCTCAAGTGCGGACCTTACTTCCCCGTGGGGCCGTCACCACCTCCATAGATCTTACAGATGCCTACTATCACGTTCCGTTAGCAAGGCACTTCCGTCCATTCCTAGGATTCAAACTAGGCAACTAAGCCTACACATTCAAAGTAATGCCATTCGGGCTTAATATTGCCCCCAGAATTTTCACAAAGTTGGCAGAAACAGTAATCCAGGAGTTACGAACCCAAGGAATTCAGGTAGTTGCATACCTAGACGACTGGCTTATTTGGTCAGACAACGTCTAGGACTATCTCAAGGCAACGGACAAAGTAATTCAATTCCTACAACACTTAAGGTTCCAGATCAACTTCGGGAAGTCTCGGCTGGTCCCAGAGTCCAAATTTCAGTGGCTAGGACTACAGTGGGATCTACGCTCTCATACCTTATGTCTCCCCAAAGCCAAGAGAACAGAAATAGCAAAGAGCACGAAACGTTTTCTCAAGGACAAGCTGACGTCCAGAAGGAACCAGGAGAGGATCCTGGGCTCCTTACAGTTCGCCTCAGTCACAGATGTCTTACTGAAGGCCAGACTGAAGGACATAAACAGAGTTTGGCGCTCCAGAGCGAACGAAAGGTATCGGGATGAGAAAGCTCGTCTTCCTCCAGTTCTGAGGAGGAGACTCCGGCCATGGGCGAAGGCCAAAAACCTGGCAAAGTCAGTCCCCTTACAATACCCACCTCCAAAACTCATTATCCACACAGACACCTCCTTGACAGGCTGGGGAGGATACTCACAGCACAGGAAGGTTCAGGGACTATGGTCGACGATGCTTTAACAATTTCACATCAATATCTTAGAAGCCATGACAGTCTTACTAACTCTGAAACGACTATCCCCAGCCAAGAAACAACACATAAGACTGGGTCTCGACAGTGAAGTCATAGTCCGCTGAATAAACAGAGGAGGTTCCAAGTCAGGCAACATCAACCATGTGATTTTAACAATCTTTTCGTTAGCAGCATCAAATCAGTGGCACTTGTCAGCCGTCCACCTGGCGGGAGTCCGAAATGTAGTGGCGGACGTACTCTCGAGGACAACCCCGTTGGAGTCTGAATGGTCTCTAGATCTGAAGTCATTCCGCTGGATCCTGTCCCAGGTCTCCAAGTAAACCTCTTTGCAACAGAGTCCAATCACAAACTGGCATGTTATGTAGCCCCAAACCTGGACCCTCGAGCTTATGCCGTAGACGCAATGTCCCTAGACTGGAACACTTGGGAGAAGATTTACTTGTTCCCACCGGTAAATCTGCTGATGAAGGTGCTGGACAAACTCCGGACTTTCACGGGACAAGTGGCTCTCGTGGCTCCCAATTGGTCCAGGAGCAATTGGTTTCCTCTGATGCTGGAATTGGGTCTCCATCCCCATCAGATACCCAACCCAATTCTGACGCAAATAGTACAAACTTGCACTGTGTTCGCTTCCTCAAACATTCAGGGTGCCCTAGCTTTATGGACGTCTTGAAATTTGCAGCCCAAAAAGGTGCAGATATCGATCCGCAAAATACTTTATTTTTGGAGTCTGACAAAAGGGATTCTACCCTTCGCCAATACGATTCAGCAGTTAGGAAGCTTGCAAAATTTTTGAAAGACTCAAAGGTCGAATTAATGACTATGAATCTGACTGTAACCTTCTTCAGATCCCTTTTTGAGTCAGGTCTGGCAGCCAACACTATTACCACGATTAAATCTGCTCTAAAGAAGATTTTCCATATCGAGTTTAACATAGACCTAACAGATCCACTATTCTCATCAATCCCAAAAGCCTGCGCCAGATTGAAACCATCTATTCGCCCTTGCTCGGTTTGCTGGTTTTTGAATGTCCTCAAGTTGGCATCCGAGACCCTCAATGACTCATGTGATTATATACCCTTGCTAAGGAAGACCTGATTCCTTATGAGCCTAGCTTCTGGCACCAGAATATGAGAACTTGCAGCCTTGACTAGGGACCCGGGCCATATTGAATTTCTCTCGTCAGGGGAAGTTCTCCTCTCTCCTGACAAAGTTTTCTTAGCCAAAAATGAGAATCCCCAGAATAGGTGGTCCTCCTGGAAGATTGTTCCGCTTCCTCCGGACCCATCACTATGTCTCGTAACCACCCTGAAATCCTACTTAAATAGAACCTCCTATAAGTCCTCAGGGCCCTTATTCATTAGAGAACATGGTGGTACCATTACCCTCAAAGGGATCAGGCAACAAATTTTATATTTCATTAAACAGGCTAATCCTGATTCATTCCCCCATGTCCATGATATACGAGCTGTAGTTACCTCAGTTAACTACTTTCATTACATGAATTTCACTGAACTTACTAAATATACAGGCTGGAAGTCCCCAACAGTATTTAAGCGACACTATTTAAAACTTCTGGAAGCCCTTAAATTCGCTACAGTAGCAGCGGGGAATGTGGTTCCACCTGATCATGCTGAGTCTTAACTAACCATGTCTTGCTATCTCCTTCCTCTTACCTGCCTTACTTACAGTTCCTACCTTGGTTTTTGGTTTTGTTTTAGCTGAGCTATACCAGTACAGTGTAACATTTTATTATGTCAATCGTTCTTATTCCACGAATTGTTTTTTGTTGTTTTCACTCATATTACCTTTTCAATCATGTTGTAATTTAGGTTTTATCCTGTGACTGCTAATACCTAGCTGTCCCTGTCATCCCTCCTAGGGAGAGTGATTTACATGTTATCTTTATTAATTTTCGATATTAGAGAGGTTATACCCCTAATCCTTATATACGTTTATTGAGTAAACCATTTGGTGTTACCATGTCTTTAATTGTTTTCCTCTCAGGTAATTTTCAAGTTTGGGACCTTTTCTCTTGTACTATTTCACTGGACGGCACAGGTTCAGCCCAGAAAAGGGATTTTGACGAAGGAAAAATCTATTTCTGGGCGAGAGACCTGTGCCGCCCACTGAACCCATCCTCCAAATCCCTCCCTGCTTGGGCCCCAAACTTGGGGTGCTATAGGGAGTGAGGTCACTAGCTTGGGTTGGGTTGGTAGTAGTAGCTTACGCAGCATAGATGTTGAACGGCATCTCGCTGTTTCAGGGATTTTGAAGAGGAAATCTCTAATTGGTGCGAGGCCTCTGGTTATGATTTATCTCGACCCAGTATTATACCGACACCTTATATAGGTGAGCGAGCTGGGTTCAACCTGGCATTCCTATGCAATTTTTCTCTGGTAATATATATAGCAGTTATATACCTAAGAAATGGTGCTAAAAGGAGCATTTCACTGGGCGGCACAGGTCTCTCGCCCAGAAATAGATTCTTCCTTTGTCAAAATCCCTTATATAAAGTAATTTGTCTTGTAATTTTACTTTTGTCATGGTCCTTACTACAAACTGATCACTTCTCATAGGAAACTTAGAAGTCAGGGTGTTTTATCTAGTATAATAGAATATTAAACCTTGGTATGGATAATAGATTTAAGAATTCATCCTTTTGAAAAATCATCCTCATAAATGTTTAAGTTAACTTTCTCCTTTATGTGGTTAGACAGGAAATGAGTTCTCTTCATTCCTTTGAGTACTTTAAATTGTTTTCATTAATTCGTGTTAGGGCTTTTCCCCAATTTCCTGAGCCTTCCTAGAGGTCTTTGTCCTCATTACATATTCAAATTATTTCACTATGTAGGTTCTCAATCTTCTTTCATTTCCAAATTTGCAACATAATCTTACTACTCTACTCCAACCATGAATCTTAATATTCTAAGATGACCCCTTATCAAAATCTCAGCCAAATGGCTACCAAAGTTAAATAAGCTATGAATGTAAAAAAAAACTGAGTTTAGATATTAATTAAGTTAGTATTGTACAGTATTCTATAATTTATCTACTGATTTTCATCTTATTTTACCAACTAACTACTTCAAGTGCTTTTCAAGTTTTCGGTAATCTGACTGCCTTAACTCTAGCCACAAATACCGATTCATGGAAAAAACAGGCATATCAAGAATTCTTACAGATATTAGCTCGTAATAGCCCATGTTTCACCGTGTAAAGCACTGCCTCACTGTGCATTATTGTAACTAATATTTTTATTATTATTATTATTATTATTATTATTATTATTATTATTATTCTTACTACTATCTAAGCTACAACCCTAGTTGGAAAAGCAGGATGACATAAGCTCAAGGAATCCAATAAGTAAAATAGCCCAGTGAGGAAATAAGAGAACAGATAGAATATTGTGTCTGAGTGTACCCTCAAGCAAAAAAAATATAATCCAAGACCATGAAAGACCATGGTACAGAGGCTATGGCACTAACCAATACTAAAAAACAATGGTTTGATTTTGGAGTTTCCTAAAAGAGCTGCTTATCACAGCTAAAGTCTCTCTTCTACACTTATCAAGTAGAAATTAGCCACTGACCCATTACAGAGCAGTAATCAACTCCATGAATTAAGAGGCATTTTTTGGTTGTCATAGTGTTCCCTGGTGTAGGGGGAAAGAGGAAAAAGAAAAATGAACCATAACGAGAGAGAGAGAGAGAGAGAGAGAGAGAGAGAGAGAGAGAGAGAGAGAGAGAGAGAGAGAGAGAGAGAGAGAGATCCAATTTAGTACTATCTGGTCATTAAAAGGAATCAATAACTCTGGCAGTAGTTTCCCAACTTGTGGCAAGACCTACAAGTTTAGGATCAATTGAACCTGTCACAGCACCTCCAATGCTGAAATTCGTCTGGCATCCCCTAACACATCATCAGTGAGCACCAATGCTAATACTGGAGACCACTATCTGGGAGCTTAGATTGCACCCAGCCACTATCTTTTGCTTGTTATAAACAATATGGAAACACAGAAGAGTGTATCTGGGTGTACCCTCAAGCAATAGAACTCTAACCCAAGACAGTGGAAAACCATGGTACAGAGGCTATAGCATTATCCAAGACTAGACTTGCTTACCATATCTAAAGAGCCTCTTCTACCCTTACCAAGTGGAAAGTGGCTACTGAACAATTAGGTGTTAATTTAATGATAAAAATTTATTTTTCAATATTAAACTTACCCGATAATCATGTAGCTGTCAACTCCGTTGCCCGACAGAATTCTATGGAGGGATACGCCAGCTATCACAATACTAGAAGGGGGTGTACTTACCAGCGCCACCTGTGGCCAGGTACTCAATCATTTGTTGTTGACACCTCCTCAATTATTCCTCTGTCGTGCTTCCGGCTAGACGTTCTGGGATACGCTCATGGTCTTCGAGTTTATTCATGGATATTTGGTGAAGTATTCTCTTAGATTAACGGCTGTCGCATACTGGAATCCTTTTTATATTAGCTAGATAGCTTTTATATAAATACTGATTAACGGTTAATGAATTTTTGCTTGTTTTTGGATCACCCTTTGACTAACTCTTTGAAACAAGATGTCTGACGTTTCGCAAGCTCCCTCCCATAGACGATGTAGGTCTTGCAATAGGCGTATTCCGAAGGCCTCAGTAGATCCTCACACCGCTTGTTCTGACTGTAGGGACAGGCCCTGTCTATTAGAAAATCGGTGTGAGGAGTGCGCCGGACTTTCGGAATTGGATTTTGTACGTCTTTTAAAATATTCATCTAAGTTAGAGAGAACTAGAGTTAGGAGAAGTTCTTCTCACTCTTCTATGTTTTCCTCACCTCATGATCCCCTACCTTTTCCTACCCCTGTAGTGGCTACCCCCGAACCTACTGTGTGCCCTCCGCCTGATATGTCAACTGTTTTGCGTGCTATTCAGGCTTTAGGAGATAAAGTAGAATCAGTGGTAAGTGACCATAAGTCTCTGATGGCCGAGGTTAAAGAACTGAAGGTCAAGAGTGCAGTGGGTGGAAATAGTGCCAGTGCTGTGACGAGTGCTAGTGTCTGTGCAGTGCCAAGTGCTAGTGGTGCCAGTGTGGTGCGTGAGGATTTTTCTGTGCGAGCCAGTCGTCCTCCCAGTCCGGGACCTCTTGCAAGCTCCCATGCCCAGGGGAGAAGCAATGTCGAAGGGCTTAAGGGTTCGACAGGCCTTGTTAGGCGCACAGAATTATCCTCGGTGGTTGCGGGCGTGTCTTCCTTAGACCGTCACTCCCACCCGCAGACGATTGAGCCCGTCTTCTCGTCCGCTGATCTTCATGCAGGGAAGAAACGTTGGTCTCAGGTCTCGAGACCGCTTAAACGTAGAGTTCAGTCAGCGAGTGCTCAGCCAGGTTGTAGTCATTGGCTCAGCTCCGACTCGCCTCAGTCATCGGTCGACTGTACTCCGCCCAAGAGGAGTAAGGTTCTGCCTATACAGACCCCGACTGTGACTTTACCTCAGTCTGTTATCGTTTCTGCCGACCCCAAGTGGACCCTGCTTCAGTCCATGCAAGCTCAGCTTTCGGACTTGATGCGTGAGTGTCGGGCTGAGAGTGTTGCACCTCCTCCTCCGCCTACACTCCCTCCACCTGTTCTCGCTCCGCCTGTGCTCGCCCAGCCTGCACCTGCTCCGCCTGTGCTCGCCCAGCCTGCACCTGCTCCGCCTGGTCGCAGCACCATCTGCCAGGCGTACGATGTTGAGCCACTTTCGGAGTTTGCTGTTCACAGTGTTGTTCAGCCTCAGCCTTCTTTAAGGCAACCCTTGCTTTGGGATCAGGAGAGTTATTCCACTCTTCCTCCTCCTCCCCTTGCTGCTCCACCAGTGGTGCAACTCTCGGTTGGGGTACAACAACCTCTCCCCTCCGTGAGTCTGTCTGCTCAACCATCGCTGCAGCGAGCTCAACCCTCATCTAGGCAAGCTCCTCTACACCATGGACTTGCGCCTCAGGAGCCTCAGCTTGCGAGAACTTTACCTTGTTCTGCGCAGCCTCAACCTTCTCATGCTCCACTCATCTCACAGGAACAGGAACGGACTACTCCGCCTCCGTCCTCCGCTCAGCTTGTGCAATCCTTGGGTTCAACTCTTGCTAGGAGTCAACCTCCTTCACCCATGCGCCTGCCTTCTGCTCCGTCTGTTGTTCAGCCTATGCAGTCTGAGCCTCAGGTTTTCCCTCAAGATGAGGAAACCTCTGTTATTGTTCCTACCCGTTCTGACTCTGCGGTTCAGCATTCTGGTCCTATTGCTTCGCTACCCTCTGCTGATGAAGTGTCGGATGATGAGGAGGCACACCTTGATCCCTCATCAGACGTGGAGGAGTCTAAGCTTTCTCCATTGTCTTTTGATTTTCGAAAGGTCTTGGCTCTACTCAGGGAGCTTTACCCTGACCACTTCGTCTCTGCTGTTCCCCGCTCTCCTCCATCTGAGTTTTCGCTAGGCGTACAACAAGCTAAGTCGAACTATACTAAGCTTGTCCTAGCTAGATCCTCCAAGAGGGCTTTAAGGATCTTAGGGGAGTGGCTTCAGTCTAAACAACACCTGGGCAAGACTTCCTTCATGTTCCCTCCAACGAAGCTCGCTTCGAAAGGTTGCGTTTGGTATGCCACAGGGGAAGCACCAGGCTTGGGAGTACCTGCCTCTGCCCAGGCTGACTTCTCAAGTCTGGTGGACTCGCCTAGGAGGACTGCGATGAGACGCTCGAAGGTTTGTTGGACCTTCTCAGACCTGGATCATCTTCTGAAAGGGTTGTTCAGAGCTTTCGAAATGTTCAACTTTCTCGACTGGTGGCTGGGAGCCCTCAGCAAGAAAACATCTCCTGCGGACAAAGACTCTGCCATGCTAATTATGTCCTGCATGGATAAGGCTATCAGGGATGGATCGGGTGAGCTAGCGTCGTTATTTGTATCAGGGGTGTTGAAGAAAAGGGAACAACTGTGTACCTTCCTCTCAGCCAGCATTACACCGTGCCAGCGGTCACAGCTCCTTTTTGCTCCACTCTCAAAGTTCCTCTTTCCCGAGGAGCTAGTTAAGGACTTGTCGGCTGCCCTGATACAGAAGGACACGCACGATCTTGTAGCCTCATCGGCTCGTAAGTCTAAGGTTACCACCTCTGTCCCCAAGACTTATCGCTCCCCAGTGGCTGATACCCCGGCCACTAGGTTCATACCGCCCTTTCGTGGTAGAGCCCCCAGCCGAGGAAGCTCCCGTCCAGACTCTCACAGGGGCAAGTCTAGGAAAGGACCCAGGACATCTAAGGGAAAGCACTGACTCTCAGATTCTCCAGACAACAGTAGGAGCCAGACTCAAGATCTTCTGGCAAGCCTGGGAGAAGAGAGGTGCAGACGCACAGTCTGTCAGTTGGCTGAGGTACGGTTACAGGATTCCATTCTGCCTCAAACCGCCTCTGACCACATCGCCCATCAACCTCTCTCCCAACTACAAAGAAGAGGACAAGAGGCTAGCATTGCAACAGGAGGTGTCGCTACTTGTGCAGAAGAAGGCAGTGGTTATAGTCCGGGACCATCAATCCCCGGGCTTCTACAACCGTCTCTTTCTTGTAGCCAAAAAGACAGGAGGTTGGAGACCGGTGCTGGACGTCAGCTCTCTCAACGAGTATGTCACCAAGCAGACGTTCACAATGGAGACGACCAAGTCGGTCTTAGCAGCGGTCAGACAGGAGGACTGGATGGTCTCGTTGGACTTGAAAGATGCATACTTTCACGTTCCCATTCATCCAGACTCCCAACCTTTCCTGAGATTCGTTTTCGGAAAGGTTGTCTATCAGTTCCAAGCCCTGTGTTTTGGCCTAAGCACAGCTCCTATGGTCTTTACTCATCTGATGAGGAATGTAGCGAAATTCCTGCACTTATCGAACATCAGAGCCTCCCTCTACCTAGACGACTGGCTGTTGAGAGCCTCCACGAGTCGTCGTTGTCTGGAGAACCTCTCTTGGACTTTAGATCTAATCAGAGACCTAGGTCTATTAGTCAATATAGAGAAATCTCAACTCATTCCCTCCCAATCCATTGTGTACCTGGGAATGGAGATTCAGAGTCGGGATTTTCGGGCTTTTCCATCGGCCCCCAGGATAAACCAAGCCCTAGAGTGCATCATGAGCATGCTGAAGAGGAGCAATTGCTCAGTGAGACAGTGGATGAGTCTCACAGGGACCCTCTCATCTCTGGCCCTGTTTGTCGAGCTAGGGAGACTCCACCTCCGCCCTCTTCAATTCCATCTTGCAGCTCATTGGGACAAGGGCTCGACTCTAGAAGCAGTCTCTATCCCTATCAACCAAGAGATGAAGACCACTCTCCGGTGGTGGAAGCACAATCTCCTTCTCAAGGAGGGTCTATCATTGGCCATCCAGACCCCCCATCTTCATCTCTTCTCGGATGCATCGGACTCGGGCTGGGGTGCGACCTTGGACGGACGGGAATGCTCAGGAGTATGGAACAAGGAACAAGGATTACTCCACATCAACTGCAAGGAACTGTTAGCAGTTCATCTTGCCCTGTTGAACTTCAAGTCCCTCCTGCTAGGCAAAGTGGTGGAGGTGAATTCAGACAACACCACAGCCTTGGCTTACATCTCCAAGCAAGGAGGGACCCATTCGAGGAGCCTTTACGAGATCGCAAGGGACCTCCTCATTTGGTCAAGAGGTCTAAACCTCACACTGGTCACGAGGTTCATCCAGGGCGATATGAATGTTTCAGCGGATCGCCTCAGCAGAAGGAATCAGGTCATTCCCACGGAATGGACCCTCCACAAGAGTGTGTGCAACAGACTTTGGACCTTGTGGGGTCAACCTACCATAGATCTGTTTGCCACCTCCATCACCAAGAGACTTCCGCTTTATTGTTCCCCTGTTCCAGACCCTGCAGCGGTTCATGTGGATGCTTTTCTTCTGAACTGGTCCCATCTCGACCTGTACGCATTCCCTCCGTTCAAGATTATAAACAAAGTTCTGCAGAAATTCGTCTCGCACGAAGGGACACGGCTGACGCTGGTTGCTCCCCTTTGGCCTGCAAGAGAATGGTACACAGAGGTACTTCAATGGCTAGTCGACTTCCCCAGGACTCTACCTCTAAGAGTGGACCTTCTACGTCAACCACACGTAGACAGGTTGCACCCAAACCTCCACGCTCTTCGACTGACTGCCTTCAGACTGTCGAAAGATTCGCTAGAGCTAGAGGCTTTTCGAAGGAGGCAGCCAGTGCGATTGCCAGAGCTAGAAGAATTTCCACTCGTAGAGTCTACCAGTCTAAGTGGGAGGTCTTCCGAAGCTGGTGTAGAGCCAATTCAATATCCTCTACCAATACCTCTGTGATCCAAATAGCTGACTTCCTTCTTCATCTTAGGAATGAGAGATCCCTTTCAACACCTACGATTAAAGGGTATAGGAGCATGTTGGCCTCAGTCCTCCGCCACAGGGGTTTGGACCTGTCTTCCAACAAGGACCTTCAAGACATTCTCAAGTCTTTTGAGACGTCTAAAGAACGTCGTCTTTCCACTCCAGGCTGGAATCGACGTAGTCTTAAGGTTCCTTATGACATCTAGGTTCGAACCTCTCCAGTCAGCTTCCTTCAAGGATCTTACCCTCAAGACTGCTTTTCTCGTTTGCCTTGCAACAGCTAAGAGAGTCAGTGAGGTTCATGCCTTCAGCAAGAACATTGGTTTCACAACCGAATCAGCTACATGTTCTTTTCAGCTTGGATTCCTAGCAAAGAACGAGCTTCCTTCACGTCCTTGGCCTAGATCGTTCGAAATACCTAGCCTCTCCAACATGGTAGGTAACGAACTAGAGAGAGTTCTTTGCCCTGTCAGAGCTCTCAAATATTATCTGAAGAGGTCTAAACCTATTCGAGGACAGTCAGAAGCCTTATGGTGTGCCATCAAGAAACCCTCGAGACCCATGTCCAAGAATGGGCTTTCGTACTATATAAGGCTTCTGATCAGAGAAGCACATTCTCACTTAAAGGAGGAAGACCTTGCATTGCTGAAGGTAAGGACCCACGAAGTAAGAGCTGTAGCTACTTCGTTGGCCTTTAATAAAAACCGTTCTCTGCAGAGCATTATGGATGCAACCTATTGGAGGAGCAAGTCAGTGTTTGCATCATTTTATCTGAAAGATGTCCAGTCTCTTTACGAGAACTGCTACACCCTGGGACCATTCGTAGCAGCGAGTGCAGTAGTAGGTGAGGGCTCAGCCACTACATTCCCTTAATCCCATAACCTTTTTAACCTTTCTCTTGAATACTTTTATTGTTGTTTTTATGGTTGTTACGGTAGGCTAAGAAGCCTTCCGCATCCTTGGATTTGGCGGGTGGTCTATTCATTCTTGAGAAGCGCCTGGGTTAAAGGTTTGGTAGAGGTCCTTTAGTAGGGTTGCAACCCCTTGTACTTTGGCACCTTTGGGTTGATTCAGCCTCCAAGAGGAACGCTGCGCTCAGTAAGGAAGACGAACTTTAAATAAAAGGCAGAGTAACGGTTCTATTCGACTTCCTTACCAGGTACTTATTATTTCATTGTTATTTGAGATAACTGTTATATGAAATTTGGGATACTTAGCTATCCTTTAATCATGTACACTGGTTTTCACCCACCTCCCTGGGTGTGAATCAGCTACATGATTATCGGGTAAGTTTAATATTGAAAAATGTTATTTTTATTAATAAAATAAATTTTTGAATATACTTACCCGATAATCATGATTTAATCGACCCTCCCTTTCCTCCCCAGAGAGAACCAGTGGACCGAGGAATAATTGAGGAGGTGTCAACAACAAATGATTGAGTACCTGGCCACAGGTGGCGCTGGTAAGTACACCCCCTTCTAGTATTGTGATAGCTGGCGTATCCCTCCATAGAATTCTGTCGGGCAACGGAGTTGACAGCTACATGATTATCGGGTAAGTATATTCAAAAATTTATTTTATTAATAAAAATAACATTTTTGTGATTTGTTTTGATTTGTTGATACTGTATTGCATATGACACCATTCACTTATGGCTTTCATGTCAGCATGACAGTGTTTAATTTTTGTATCTTTCCACCTAAACCACTTCTATGAAATTTTCCCCCTTTCATATAGATGATTATCCTTATCTAAGGCATATGTAGTGTAGAGTTGTTTACAGTTTCTGATATAACATGCCGTCACAGCTTCGATATTCATGATGGCTTGGGAGTAATTTGTTACCTCTTTACCTCTTTTGAGTTAAACAAGGTTTTATATGGTTTGATAGACTAGCTTAAATGGCTGACCCTTTGTGCATGAGTTTTATGCTAGTGTAGCCTAGTGTCTTTTGTGCATATTTAATATAATATATTAATGCTTTTACTCCTATAGTAAGAGAGGGGGTTTGAGTCTCGGAAGGTTATCGACCTTACAGCACCCGACTCAGGACTGGTGCAAGCAGAGAGTAGAATCTTGAGATTGATTAATTGATTTAAAGTTTCCAGGCATCCTGACATCTAAGGTCATTGACGCCGATAATCCTAAGACAGAGTACAATTTCGTCAAGGTCTCACACATCATTGAGTTCAACACCTTAAGAGAGACTTCTATGGAGCCAATTAAAAGCAGGATAACAATCATTGCTTGATGGTTTAGCACACCTCAAGGATTGAGACATGTCTTTAAGCTCCTGTGTTCTGTTCCTGCTCAAGGGACACTTGTGAGGGTAAATTCTCAGACTTCTTGCCCAAAGAATTCCTTTCTCTTGAGCCGACCTTATCACATCCTGCCTCCAGCTCTCTCTCGACAACGCAGGTTCTATGTGCTGGAAGAAGTGAACCCATTGCTTCTTCCGATCGATCCAGCTATAGCAGTGCTGACAGCAGGGATCCCGGCAGAGAAACTCAAGTACGAGGGCATTTCGTTCTCGGACTCTGAGTTTGCTCCCATGAAAGGTGGCTTCCATATCATGCCTCCAAGCACATTCTCGATTGACCACTTGTCATGGGCAATTGTATATTTTGCTTTATCTCAAGAATTGTCGAATCTCACAATGAACAAGAAATACATCTACTTAGTCCTCCCAGGCATGAAGGCGGTGACTTATTTGGCCCATCTGTTAGCGAACTAATGGGCCAAGTGGGTCATGAAAAGAAGCAATGCAGTGGCTTCCTGATTCACTGGTCAAGTGGGACAGGAGGAAGTAATCGCCCCAAGAAATGCCCCAGTGCTTGAGGCTGTGACCCTTTCCTGCACAAGGACGTCAAGGCCACAGTATTGATATGGAGAAAGGTGAGTCACGACTCCCTGATTCATTGATCAATTACTTTTAAGGGCCTAGGCTCTTCTACAAAAACTGCTCTGAGAGCTTCTTCACTGAATCCCTGAAATCACCGTTTAAGAAGCCTGCAGTATATAGCTTCAGCTATTATGAGCCTGCTGTAATTTTTCTCCCTGTGAACAATCTAGGCTCTGTCAATTTGTTCTTTTTGGGAGGATTTCCAGTCATGGATATTGACGTAATGTTGTTGTATCACCTGATTTAGGTGGGACAACGTACATCTTTGGAGTGTCATGGTAGGATAGTGTCCGATGTAATCTTCACTGTAAAATTTACACATCTCTGGGCATAATAGCTAAAGCTGTAAGCATTGCCCTCCAAAAAACAATAGTGAGCATTCAACAGGATTTTAATCATAATGTCCTTCAAGCAGATAACGTGTGCATAGAAGTAGGAGAGGAAGGCCTCGATAGGGCTATATAGACAATGAAAAAGGAGGACCTTGAAGCCTAAAGAGAGGATGCAATATAGGAGTCATTGGCAGAATGTGTGTAGCAGTTCAGTGTGCTACTGATGAGCCTTTTATGTATATGTATGAAGTAACTTATGTCATGGAAATCTTACTGCACAGGGGGATTTATCAACAATTTAACTGGTAAAGTTGAAAGTTGTTACAATTTGTTTGCATTGACAGTAACACATAAGCTTAAGATGTTCATTTATCAATTTTCACTAACAAGGGTGGTTACAACAGAAAACAGACATCCGCGTCTTCCATATTCATACTCTAACTAAATCAAGTAAGAATCATATGTGGAAGTTTCCTGAATATGGGGATCACCCTCAACTCTCAAGTTCAAACGTGTGTCCCTGACCATTTTTTTTCCTAAAGCTGCTCTGTTTGGAGACTGTTAAGTTTTGAAAACAATAAGAAGATTATATATATATATATATATATATATATATATATATATATATATATATATATATATATATATATATATATATATATATATATATATATATATATATATATATATATATATATATATATATATATATATATATATATATATATACCAAGTACAGAATGTTTTCATGCTTATTTGAAAAGTTAACCGTAGTGAATACTGAAGTATGGATTTTGTCTTGGTGGCAAGTTCATTTACACAGGGTAAGTAGGGGGTTCTCTAACGTAGGTTAAATACGATATGAATCTCAAGGAGTGACAGCTTAATGAAATGATTTTGGTATTATTGTACTGTATTACAGGGCAATGTAACTTAGGAAAAAAAACTACTTTTGCTATAGAAAAAATTCCGCTCTCTTCGTAAATTACACTCGTTCCCGTCGCAAATAGGCAAATTGTGAAGAGATAGATTTACAGGAGTTTACCAAAAGTTTCCGAAAATACGTTTTCTATAAAAAAATCTCCTTGTGTTAGTTTTCTTTGCTGTAAATATATGGATAACTTAAACTAATTGAAGACATCAGCCTTCCACATGGAGGCGAATTAGCTTTTACCAGTATGTTGATCAATATATTAATTTCTTACCCTGATGATTAAATTAGGATGCGGGTAGTTTGTAGCGCTACGACCAAGCGTCCTAATTTGCTTATGATCGCACCGACTGTTATCTTGTATAGAATAAAAACGTTTGGAAATGGTCTACGGATCTTAAATATGTTGTGTAGGGGGGGGGGGGTTCCGGGGGGCGCAGCGCCCCTGGGTAAGGACACGGCTTGTATCATAGGTTAGGTGGGTTTTTAAGTTAGCTTCTCCCGTCCTACTTGTAGGTAAGGAAACTGTTGTGTAAGGGGGGGGGGGCGAAGCCCCTCTGGGTAAGGATATGGCTTTTAGCATAGGTTAGGTGGGTTTTTTAAGTTAGCTTCTCCCGCCAAAATCGTTTTTAGAACGACGGCCACAGATCAGAATATTCCCGTTTTCTACGGGATCTGGCCGTCACCCTACAAACGCTCCTAGGACGCAATAAAAACAAAATAGGTTCTCTTGTGCCTTCATACAATAAATAATCCATAAAATAAAGGGCAAATTAAATTCGCTAAAGTTGACACTATTCATAGTTTATATTTTACTTTGCCTTTACATTAATATTATCATCATTACAAGCTAAGCTATAACCCTGATTAGAAAAGCATGATGCTATAAGCCCTAGGGTCCAACAGATTAAAATTGCCTAGTGAGGAAGGGAAATAAGTAAATAAATAAACTATAGAAAAGTAATGAATAAACAATATAAAATATCTTATCAACAACAACTTTTATACATAAATTATGAAACGAAACATATCAACCCGTTCTTAAACGAGGCCTTTAAAAAGTTCAAGATATTTACTGTAATTTAATTTGAACGTTCTGTGAAGAAATATAGAACTACAAGAGTTTTCCTTACATTTTCCTAAAATACGTTTTTATATAAGGAAATTCTTGCCTTAGTTTTCTTTGCTGCTGGAATTTCATGGGTAACTTGATCTAAGTGAAGACGTCTGCCTTCCCAATGAGGCGAATTAGCTTTTATCTGCATGTTGATCAGTATATTAATTTCTTACCCTAATGATTAAATTGGGATACAAATGCAAATTCATGACATGGTTAGGTCATCTTGTTTGTACCTCCATGCAATAAATAATATATAAAATCAAAGGCAAATTAAATTCGCTAAAGTTCTTCACACTTTCCATAGTTGATATTTTACTTTGCTTTCTAAATTATTATTGTTATCATTATTACTAGCTAAGCTATAACCCTGATTAGAAAAGCATGATGCTATAAGCCCAGAGCTCCAACATATCAAAATAGCCTAGTAAGGAAAGGAAATAAGTAATTAAAAACTATGATAAGTAATGAATAAATAATATAAAATATCTGAAGACCAGCGACAACTTTTATACATAAACTATCAAAC
>NC_090757.1:3659703-3669703 GCF_036898095.1 Palaemon carinicauda
AATAATAATAATAATAATAATAATAATAATAATAATAATAACAATAATAATAATAATAATAATAATAATAATAATAATAATAAAAAGGGATGCAATTTTGGAAATATGGAGATCAAAGAAAAATTACAAGCTGACTTGGTGAAAAAAATACAGATATAAAGGCGCTGAATATACATCACAGATAAATACAACTAACATAAAACATTGTGTGGAAGTAACACACAAAAGTGTCAACTTGTTTTTCCTGGATAGCCTCTTATTTATAAGAGAGCACATGACCAACGCATAGTTATAAGTCTTGCCTAAATAATCATCCTGGGAGAATGCATCGAGTTATCTCTTAAGGCCGTCGAATGAATGGGCAGCGAGAATTTCGTATTCTCTCTCTCTCTCTCTCTCTCTCTCTCTCTCTCTCTCTCTCTCTCTCTCTCTTGAATTACTTTGAATAAACCACAAGGGGAAATGGTTTGCACTGTGCTGTTTTTGAGGAATTAGAAAAGGTTGCAAATGATTTTGGGTTCACGACTGCTCTGGTACTGTGTACAGAGAGAGAGAGAGAGAGAGAGAGAGAGAGAGAGAGAGAGAGAGATTGAGATGACGGTGACGGTGAGGTGCTTTTAAATTTTATTTAAGAAAAAAACATTGGTAAATATTAAAAAAAATAATTTTTTTTCCTGTTTTATACCATTTTCATTGAATGCTCACTCGTACACACATCCTTCGTATTTATAAACACTAATATGTGTATAAATCATTACAATAAATCTCCCCTAATAGAAAAAACTGACTTCAGCGCTAGTAATGAGATTATTAAGAATACAACTTACGTGTGGAAGGGTGGGTATGGTGAGAGCACCATTTGGGTACATGAAGCGCCCAAAAACCCAACAGATTGAGTATCATCATCATCATCACCATCATCTCCTCCTACGCCTATTGACGCTAAGGGCCTCGGATAGATTTCGCCAGTCGTCTCTATCTTGAGCTTTTAAATCATTACTACTCCATTCATCATCTCCTACCTCGCGCTTCATAGTCATCAGCCATGTAGGCCCGGGTCTTCTAACTCTTCGAGTGCTTTGCGGAGCCCAGTTGAGAGTTTAAGTTGATTACTGTACAGTAATGAATTGTTACATTAAGTACCCAAGAGAAGAACTAAAGCTTCTTTAAATATATGGATGTGACAGTGAACATATTGATCAGAAGAAAATAAATAACTGACGTGAAAGGCTGAAACCTAATTACCCCCACCAACGAAGTTGGAAGGAGGTTATATTTTACCCCTGTTTGTGTTTGTAATTTGTGTGTTTGTTTGTGAATAGCTTACTGGCCACAATTTTAATAACAGCTTCCTGGCCACATTTTTAGTCGTAGAGTAATGAAACTTGCAGGGATTAACTGATATGTAAAAGGTGGAAATGATTAAATTTTGGAAGTTCAAGGTCAAGGTCAAGGTCAAAGGTAAAGGTCATGGTCATGCAAAATGTCTAATTCACGTAATCAGCCATAAGTTTGGACATCGTTGTCTACTTCAAACTTGGTTCATGTTTGAGTGTATGGAAATCCACGCCAATTAATACATGTGAAGGTCAAAGGTCATGGTCAAGAATATGTCCAATTCACGTAATCAGCCATAAGTTTGGACATCGTTGTCACAGAGACTTCAAACTTGGTTCATGAGTGTATGAAAATCCAAGCCAATTAATACAGGTTAAGGACAAGGTCGAGAAATAATCTGCCGCGGTGGAGGTCTGCGCTCTACTGAGTGCCCCTCTTGTTCAACTATGCATTCTGCAATGTCCTCTTGGGTTTGGTCAAATCCTTATTTTCGACAAGGTGAAGTCAGATACAAAGCTTCACTGAAAACGGAATGTGTTTACTTCGACCCTCTGAAGTGTTCACTTCGTTAAAGATACACATCAACTATACAAAATCCCATGGCACTCTTTTCCATTGTTTTCTTTCTCTTCTTCTCTATTTTTCTTCTTTCTTCCTTTTATCTATTTGTAATGATCTACATTTCATGTATGTTTACAGCAAAATATAATTCTTCTTTCGTTTTTTTTTTCTTTTTTCATTTCATTTTTTAATTCTTTAATAATGTACATTTCATGATCATTTACAAAATAAAATGTAAATGTGCACACTGCATATATTATTGACTTCAAACGGCTATCATTTAAATATTCTAATAATAATAATAATAATAATAATAATAATAATAATAATAATAATAATAATAATAATAATAATAATAATAATAATAATAATAATAATAAAGATTTTATAGTGTGTATAGGATATATTTGTTCTAATGTTGTTACTGTTTTTAAAATATTTTATTTTTCCTTGTTTCCTTTCCTCACTGGGATATTTTCCCTGTTGGGGCCCCTGGGGCTTATGGCATCCTGCTTTACCAACTAGGGTTGTAGCTTAGCAAGTAATAATAATAATAATTTACATAAGGTAAAAAGTGACAATAATCCTAATAAATTCTTAAAAATCACAATTTAATGAATAAGAAATCTCGCAAATATAGGGGAAATGGTGAACTCAGAATAACTACATCCAAATACTTCTTTCATAAAATTTCCAAATAAATAAGAATTTCATCAAGAGATTTGATTGCGGAGATTACTCGCAAAAGAGTCTTCGTCTATAAAGCGTATCCAAGAGATTACTTTCTGTGACTCGAAGAAGGAATCCCTTTTCATGTCTCCATAGGAATTACCTTAATAAAAGTAAATAAAATCTGGCAAAATCTTATTCATATTCACAAAAAAAGTGGGAAGCACATCAAAGAAGATTTTGAAGAACGAGATGTAACAGAGCAGGCTCTTAAAGGTTTAAATGTCGCGCATGAATGGCAGAGGCAAGGGACAGTGACATTGCCCTATCAAGCAGGACAGTGCCTTAGAGACTGACCATATATACATATGATCAGCACCCCAGGCCCCTCTCCCTCCAAGCTAGGACCAAAGAAGGCCAGGCAATGGCTGCTAATGTATCAGCAGATAGACGTATAGGCTCCCCCATCCTTTAGCTCACAAGGATGGTGAGGTTTCAGCGACTAAAGAAACTATCGAGTTTGAGCGGGACTCGAACCCCAGTCTGGCGTTCACCAGTCAGGGGTGTTACCACATCAGCCACCACAATGATGAAAAAATCATTATTATTATTATTATTACTATTACAAGCTACGCTACAACGTTAGTTGGAAAAGGAGGGTGCTATAAGCCCAAGGGCTCCAACAGGGAAAATAGCCCAGTAAGGAAAGGAAACAAGGAAATAAATAAATTGCAAGAAAAGAAAACAATCAAATAAAATATCTTAAGAACATCAACAACATTAAATTGGATCCTTCTTATATAAACTATAAAAAAAAAAAAACTTCATAGGAGCAAGAGGAAGAGAAACAAGATAGAATTGTATGTCCGAGTGTGGATTTCCTTTACCTTAAACAAGATTTCTCAATATTTGATTACACAGAATAGAGGACATTGTAGGGAACCCTACGTGCATGAAGCTTCATGCTTCCTGTAAATCTATGTAATTTGAGGAATAATTTGTTCGCTGTATGTATTAGTTTCTGTATTTTTTTTTCTTCACTGTTAAAAAAAACCCCGTAATTTTATTACGAAATTATCCGTAAAAATATACTTTTCTCAGCCGTGGTTCATCTTAATTGAATCTTCATTGTCTTACAAAAACTGCAAAAAAAAAAAAAAAAGGAAGAAGAAAAAAAAAAAACCTTAAAAACTTTTCTTTTACCCTAGTTTGATTATTCGAGAGATTTTGAAGTCCTGTCAAAACATTCTCAAAAACTTTAAAGACAAAATTAAGTATTTTGGGATCAATGGCACATTTGCTAACTAAATAATGGAGAAACTCATATTACTAACATTATTCAAAGAAGAGAATGCGCTGATATAAACATAATTGGAGAGAGAGAGAGAGAGAGAGAGAGAGAGAGAGAGAGAGAGAGAGTCCAGTCCAAATCGGACGAGGGCGAGGTAGAAAATGAGATACAACAGAAGGAAAAAAATGAGAGGGGAAACTGCAATTCTTTTCACAGCGTTTTAAGGGAAACAGTTTATTTTCCTCTAAGCGAAGTGCTTTCCAGTCTACTTTTTGATACCGTTTTTTTATTGGATAGTCTGTCATTGGTCAGAAAATACAGTATCTAGCAATGCGTCATTCTCCGTGTACGACTTGGCGATAAGAGGAGATAACGTTTAGGTGATCTTTTACTGAGAACGATTAGAGACACAAACGTTTAGGTGAAATACAAAAAAAAAAAAAAAAAAAAAAAAAAAAAAAAAAAAAAAAAAGAGGGAAAACAAAAATCACTTCCACTAAGGAAGGAGCTTTGGTACTTTTGACAGAGTACTGTATTTTTGAAGATTCATATTCTGCTGGTCTTCCTATGTAAACGAAAAATTGGGTAAGAAAGGCAAAATAAAGGGAAATAAAAAAATACTTGCAAGAGACTTTCGCTACAAATCTAAATCTATTGTAATCGAATAGAGTTCAGGTAAGAAGACTTAGTCCTTTCAGATCTGAGTTTTTGGGTGGGAATTTAAAAAAGGACCCAAATAATATCTTTAGAGCGAAATGGGCTGTAGCAAAGAGGGTTTAAAATCTCAAGTAAACTGATCATTATTGGTGTCACTTATAATTTATTCTATTTGTATTCATTATTATTACACCTGACAAGGGAAGAGAGAGAGAGAGAGAGAGAGAGAGAGAGAGAGAGAGAAGAGTCACGGTCCGTTTAAGATATCTAATTCTAAGCCAAACAAATTTACTAAGCAAATGTAGAAGACCATTCTCTGTGGATTTCTTATTTTACTTTTTAATCTAAAATTTGAATTATAGTCATTGCATTTTTCCCGAAAGGTTTGAAATCGCCAAAACATAAATAAATCTTAGGTGAACTAATTTATATTTCCATCTTAATAGTCATTGCATTTAATTATTTTTACGGACGAGAGAGAGAGAGAGAGAGAGAGAGAGAGAGAGAGAGAGAGAGAGATAGAGAAGAGTCTCTTCTACTGTGAAATGAATGATATTTAAACTGATTTGAAAAAAAAACGCCTTTTAGCTTCTAAACCTAAGTGTTTGAGGGATAGATGAAAATTGGCATTCACACACATCAACTTCGTAGTTTAGATTTGAGTCCTGTTACGCAGGTATGAGATGTTTATTAGATTAACGCCATATCCCTAAACGATAGTAAAAAGCCCTAAGACACAGCACTTGTGTGTATGAGAGAGAGAGAGAGAGAGAGAGAGAGAGAGAGAGGTTTCGTTAAGTAGAAAAACATTGTTTGTAACTTTATGTAACCTTTGAAGATTGCAGTGGAAGAACATCTCAATAAGTGGAGATTTTTTTTGTTTTTTGTTCTGGGTTGTTTTCGAATCAAAATGTGGTAATGAACAGTAATTGAGCAATGGTAATTATAAAACAGTAAATTTTAACTTGCTTAAACAAGTGCCAAATTCGAAATTAGAAAATATTTAGAAAACGAGGTTAAAATAATCAACTTTGTTTAAAAAGTAATGAATGGTAACACGCTTGAAATTAAAAGTAGAGAGAGAGAGAGAGAGAGAGAGAGAGAGAGAGAGAGAGAGAGAGAGAGACCTCCAGGATGCGATTTCACATAGCAAACAGAAATGTTATTACCCACAACCAGATAAAATGTTCATCTTTACTCTACATTTAAGGATTTGGGGGACTTTAAAGACAACAATAATGATGCCAAGAAATTGCTCAGCAACAACATAAAGGGAGTCTGCTATTATAAAAGTATTTTTAGGAAGGGCATTGAATAACTATTTGTATTTTATATATAAATAAATATTTATATAAATAAGAAAATAGTATACTTGCACAATTAACTATATATATATACTGTATATATATATATATATATATATAAAGTATATGTATATATATATATATATATATGTATATATATAAATATATATATGTATATATATATATATATATATATATGTATATATATAAATATATATATACTGTATATATATATAATATATATATATATATATATATATACTGTATATATATATATATATATATATACAGTATATATCCCATAAATAATGAAGAGCAAGAGTCGAAACAGTGCTGTAGTGAGTAAAGTATGTTTATCCCTTTTCTCCATACTTTACTCACTACAGCACTGTTTCGACTCTTGCTCTTCATTATTTATGAGATATATACTGTATATATATATACATTATATATAAATATATATATATATATATATATATACTGTATATATATACAGTATATATATATATATATATATATATCCCATAAATAATGAAGAGCAAGAGTCGAAACAGTGCTGTAGTGAGTAAAGTATGGAGAAAAGGGATAAACATCGTTCATTAATTCAAAGTCTTAGATTTGAAAACTGAAGATTCCTGCAGGAAACACTTTGACGCCACTAAGGCTATCGCATTCAATGAAAATTGTATTAAGAGAGAATCTGTCCTAAAAGCACACACACACTCACACACACACACACACATATATATATATATATATACATATATATATGCATATACATGTATATATATATATATATATATACATATATATATATATATATATATAGATATTTATGTATATATATATATATATATACTGTATATATATAAGAAAAAATCTAGATGTAAATACTTTGGAAATAAGTATTTATTGAAAGGAATAGTTAGCCTGTGTCTCTCCTTCCCTCCATAACTCTCTCTCTCTCTCTCTCTCTCTCTCTCTCTCTCTCTCCAACTCTGCCTTCCCATAAGTTGGCCCTATCAACTCCCGGCTGCATCGCTGACCGAGAAACTATGCAAAGCAGTTCATAGACCTTGTAGCAGAGACACACAATGGATATCAGACGAGAGGGAAGCTGGCACCCTTTGTATGCTCCGAGGCACTCGGATTATTGAGAACACCTGCCGGGTTAAAGTCACTGTGAACTTGTCAACAGATACTGCAATAATTCCTTCCTCTCCTCCCCCTCTCCCAGAAACATCCTCCCCCCTACTGTGTTCCCTCATATCAGGTGGTAGTGACAGATCGAACCCCAGCGAGGCTCTATAGAGAAACTGAAAGTTCACTATTTGGTATAGGACGTGATGGGAAATAGTATTACTTGATGACAATGAAAGTTGACGGGGGAAGGAAATGGGATTTAGTTACGCTTATGCCCCCATACAAGTTGCTAAGACTTCCTATGTAGATATTCATATAGGTTTACAAACGCAAAACAAGGACATGTACATGTACGAACTTTGTATAACATAAACATATGCTGTATATATATACACACATATATTCATATGTGTGTGTGTTGCACAGGGATATGGAGAGCCACCACCCACTTTTTAAAGGCTTAAAGGTCGCTCTTGAATGGCAGAGGCAAGGGACAGTGAAAATTTCCTGGCTAGCAAGACAATGCCCTAGAAACTGACCATATCTACAGATGACCCACTCTCCACCCAAGCTAGGACCAGGGAGGGCCAGATAATGGCTGTTGATAACTCAGCAGGTAGACCTATAGGTCTCCCCCAAAACCCCTATCCTTAGCTCACAAGGATGTTGAGGTTGCAGACACTACAAGAAACTATCGAGCTTGAGCGGGACTCGAACCCCAGTCCGTCAGATTGCTAGACAGGAACGTTTCCATTAGGCCGTCACAACCCTGAAAGTGTAATCAGCCATAATTTGCATCGTACACTTAGCAAACACTCAGGAGATGGGATCGATGTAAAGAGAGTAGCATCAAATGAATAAATAATAAGCTTATTTTCAAGGCAAATCAAAACATCATGTGTACGTCATGCGAAAAATGAAGGGTCAAGGACACTACCCTTAGGAACACTTACCTTAAGACTACATTCCTGTAATCAATATAGTGCCCATCAACTATTTGCAAATTTCTGTGTTAGAAATTAAGTAATAATAATTTAATGATCCACCGACTAACATTTGTTTAAGTTTGAAAGCAAAGGTGAAATGATTAACGATGTCGAAACTGCACTAAATTCCAGACCAAATGTGAATATTTCATGACCAAAAATAAGGGATATTGTAAAATGAGCCAAATACATTTTAGCGAGGACATGAATACATTTAGTCAGCAGGCATTCAAACA
Source organism: Palaemon carinicauda (assembly GCF_036898095.1). NCBI lineage: Eukaryota > Metazoa > Arthropoda > Malacostraca > Decapoda > Palaemonidae > Palaemon > Palaemon carinicauda. The sequence goes on from NC_090757.1 coordinate 3,667,889, forward strand.
CTTTACATACTATGGATAATACAGAAACTGGGTGGTAATTGGCAGAGCTCCCACAAACAAATCTAACAATTCTCCAACAAGTGGGGAAAAATACCCTTCTTGCTTACTTTCGAAAAAGAATTCAGACAACAGTTACTAAGAAATCTGCAAACGAAAAGTAAAATTTGGATCTACAATTTCAAGGGACCAAGAAGTTAAACTAATAAGTTTATCTTCAACAATACAGGACTAAAGCATATTAAGTTTCTTATAGCTGTGAATACTGTTATAAATTTCCGCCAAAAGACCCTGCTTTCTAGTTTGTACAGTGAGTGAATGAACTGTCTGGTTATACGGACTTCAGGGTAAGTAACTATTTGTCTCTAAGTACCAAAAGTAAAAGGTTTTATTATGGCATAATTTCATTAATTTTCAGTTGAACCATAAACTTCTCTGGGTCAGAGTTATTTGCTAAGCCCGGGTTTGCCATTCCAAATAAGGACTTATACGAAAGAGTTACTCATTTACTTATCCATAATATACAATGCAATTTTCCTAATCATAGTTAGAGCACAGCATTTAAAAAAAGAAGCCAAGGATAAAGAACTCAGATAAATGGTGCATCTGAGAGACCAAAGTCTAAACATAATAGAATACCCTATAGTTTGAAGGCAACTGCAAATTACTTAGTCCACAATGGTACAAAGCAGTAGACGACACTGAAGCATTCTTGAACGTTCTAGTTCATGATTTTGCTCAATATCTCTACATGGTATAAAAATAAAAATCGATAAAAAGCTACGTTATACTTCAAAGCAAACTTAAACCACAAAAATAACAATAACCATATGAACATGACTGCGTTCACACCTTGGAAGGCAAAGTACCCTTCAAGCAAGCTACTTTAACCGAGGTTAAGTAGTAAAGAAGACAGAGAACAAGAGGAAAGGTAACCTACTGATAAACCGCCAAGTGTTCTTGGCCATTATAGCCAGTGAACAACTAGTTATCCAACTAGTTGACCTAGAAAACAAGCTTGTTGCATATGTAGATGATGCTACTCTCTCTGCATCAATTCCATCCCCTGAATGTAGATCTAGGGTTGGTGAATCCCTTAATTAATAGAGATTTAGCTAGAATTAGTGCATGGTGCAAATTATGGGGTATGAAGTTGAATCCTAACAAAACTCAAAGTATGATTGTAAGTAGGTCAAGGACGGTGGCTCCTCAACATCCGGATCTCAGTATTGATAATGTTTCTTTAAATATGTATGACTCTTTCAAAATTTTAGGTGTGATTCTCGACAGTAAATTTACTTTTGATAAACATATAAGGTCTTTTGATAAACATATAAGGTCTGTGTCTTCTTCAATTGCACAAAAAATAGGCTTATTGAGAAAGTCTTTCAAGATTTTCGGTGATCAATCTATTCTGAAGAAGTGTTTTAATTCTTTCATTCTACCTTGTTTTGAGTATTGTTCTCCTGTCTGGTCTTCAGCTGCTGATTCTCATCTTAATTTGTTGGACAGAAACTTACGGTCTATTAAATTTCTTATTCCTGATCTAGATATTAATTTCTGGCACCGTCGTTCAATTAGTTCATTATGCATGTTGCATAAGATTTTTCATAACTCTGACCATCCTTTACATTCAGATCTCCCTGGACAATTCTATCCTGTTCGTAATACTAGGCAGGCAGTTAATTCTAATAGCCAGGCCTTCTCCATCATGAGGCTCAATACTACGCAGTACTCTAGAAGTTTTATTCCATCTGTTACCAAGTTGTGGAATGATTTTCCTAATCGGGTGGTTGAATCAGTAGAACTTCAAAAGTT
>NC_090757.1:3672203-3674703 GCF_036898095.1 Palaemon carinicauda
GACGGTAATTAGCTAGCTAGAGACATTAAAGTACCTAGTATTGTTTTAGATACTTTAATTACTTTACTTTAAAGGCCACTCATGAATGACAGGGGCAAGGGAGAGTGACATTGCCCTATCGACCAGGACAATGCCCTAGAGACTGACCATATATCATATGATCAGAGCCCAAGCCCCTCTCCACCCAAGCTAGGACCAAAGAGGACCAGGCAGTGGCAACTGATGATTCAGCAGATAGACCTATAGGCTTCCCCTCTCCTCCTCAACTCACAGGGATGGTGAGGTTGCAGCGACCAAAGAAACTAACAAGTTTGAGCGGGACTCAAACACCAGTCCGGCGTTCACAAGTAGGGGACGTTACCACATCGGCCACCACAAACCTGTAAAGGCTATTTTTCTGGTCCTATACAGCAGACGTATCCTACTCTCTACAGGACCTCTACAGTAATTTTATCATGTTCGTTCGAAAGCATTTAACATTTCATACCGCATATTACTCGTTCATTGTCAAATCCACTCTATCGGAGCACTCACAGAACAAGAAAATCTTCAGTTTCCTCTTGAAAGCCTTAATATCTTCAATCTTTCAGATGTCTCGTGGGAGCTTATTGTATAGTCTTGGGGCTGCATATTTAAAGGCTCTAGAGCCTACTGTAGACATATATCTAGGTTCCAATACTTTGAAATCATCTGTAACTATTCTCGTGTCAACACGATTTGTTGGCTGCATATTGTAACAATTCTCTTAGATATTTAAGACGTCCTCTTCTGATAACTCTTAGAACTTAATTATTCAAAAGTACCCTCCGTAAAGTTTTTCATTTACATTTTTAAAAAGAGTAAATGTGGCAGCGAATGTACAAAAATACTGCAAAACCTTATTAATCCTGTTTTTCGTTTCAAGGCCTATTGCGATCTTAACCGAGTATCCCACTAATTCAGGGCAAGTGTTTGTTTACGCTAACTTCGCGTGCCTTGCGGATTCTGGTCTTAATCTGTGGCACACGAAAATTACATCAAACAAGACTTTCGCTGACCAACGCTCAAAGGTTATATCTGGAGATGCAGACACTTTGAACATTCTTGAGAGTTTTTGCATTTGAGAGAATAGTTCTTTTGCATTTTTGTAGGAGTACATTGGAGGAGCGCTTTAATGATGATGATGATAATAATAATAATAATAATAATAATAATAATAATAATAATAATAATAATAATAATAATAATAGTGGTTTACTGACAAATGATCTGTCATACTATACCAACGGACAACTAATTTTGTAATATATTTCTTGAGTCGTAGAGGCAAGAAACAGTACAATGTCCTACAGACCAACAATGTATAAAAATGATTAGCGCCCAAGCTAGGACCAGAGAGTGACAGTCAATGGCTGCTGATGATTCGGCATACATACCTATAAACACCACCAAACCACCAATCCTTAGCTCACGAGGATGGTGAGGTTGCAGACACTATTGGAAACTATCGGGCTTGAGGCGGCTCGAATTCCCGTTTAACAGATTGCGAGACTGGTATGTTTCTCATAAGATACCACACTTTCTGGTTTTTCTTAATTGTCCAAATTTAGTTGATGAATGAGATTCTAATATTTTATTCTCTGTAGTAATAATAATGATTACTCTCTTTCATACGAGTTAGGGACTAGTTTAAGAAAGCTTTATTTATTTAGACGTAACACTGAAGATATGAATTGCCCGTGTTCTAATAAATGAACTTCGTGTTATTAGATTGGAGCATCTCCTATTAAGTTGTTTTTATTCAGTATAGCTGTATTATATTAGAAGGAATTATTTCAGTAACATCAATGGCATTGTAGTTATGCAGCTACTTTGACATAGAATGAAAAACATCTTGCGTTGGCAACACTCTCTTTTAGCTAAGATAATCCTAAACCACATACGACTTCTTAACTATATTCCTTAACGGCCTTACTCTTATTCTGGAACAGAACATTCAATCTACCACTTACTGGGTGCCTGTTAATTAACAAACTAAATGACAGCCAACACTTTCTTCTAGGGTGCGATAATGCAAAAGTACAGATAACTCCTTGACCATATTCCTTAATGTACTTACTCTTATTCTGGCACAGAACATTCAATTTATCACTTAATAGGTGCCTGTTAATTATCAAACTAAATGACAGTCAAGTGCCCTCTCAGAAAAAATAAAAACAACCACCACTCCCGTCATTTGATTTTAGTCACTAGCCTCGCATCTGTTCACTCCATCTGCCATTATTTATATCCATTTGGCAGGTAATAAGAGAATTATCGAACGTGACGTCACACAAGGCGGATTCGTTCCAAGAATAACACATTGGGAAGGTCAGACTTCTTTACCCCTCCTCGTCGACCGACTCCCCTCGCACACACATACACCAACTTGACGATGTTTCAACTCTTCCTTCATACCCATACAATGCTGTACCTTCTTCCTTCTTTCGTTTCTTAATATCTAATGAGTATAATAATAGTT
>NC_090757.1:3679703-3682203 GCF_036898095.1 Palaemon carinicauda
ACAAGGAAGCTGTTTACAAACAAAGACACATGCATAAACAAACAAGCACACAAACATAATAGAGTTCAGCAAAATTAGCACAGCCATTTTGAAGACACCACTGCTTTATTTTAATTGAAGATAAAACCTGAGGAAAAGAGACTGATCAGCGTTCAAAGGAAAGCAAAAACTCCAAACGGCAGAGGCGCCGTCTTCATGTTTATTAGTTCTGGGGGAAATGAACGATGTCGTCACCAGCCGTTGCTAGGAACTGCCTTGATCAGAATCATCCTAATCAATCAATGAGAATTCAACAAATGGAGGGATGAAAAGAGATACGATGTATTACGTATTACGGAGGATTGAAAAAGAGATACGACATATTACGTATTACGGAGGGATGAAAGATACTACGTATTACGTATTACGGAGGGATGAAAGATACGACGTATTACGCATTACGGAGGGATGAAAAGAGACACGACGTATTACGGAGGGAGGAAAATTGGATGGGAATGTTCTTTTTTATTTCTCTTTTTTTTTTTTGGTGGGAGGGAAATGAGCTAAATGAATGCGATCAAAGAAATTAAGAAAAGTGATGGGAAAAATTGAGTTGAAATTGAATACTCCAGTACTTTTCCTATAAATAATGCAGGATACTTTTGGAAGCACACAGATCTGTTGCTGCATTATGTAATAGTGTTTGGATGACAGTATCTCATCGGTCCTGAAAACGAGAGAGAGAGAGAGAGAGAGAGAGAGAGAGAGAGAGAGAGAGAGAGAGAGAGAGAGAGAGAGAGAGAGACTAAACCAGTGTGGCACAGCATTTCGAATCGGCAGATGTCAAAGGGAAGGGACAGACGGATGAACAGTATGAAAGATAGCAGTCATGAAAACATAAAGATGATATAAAAGGAAGGTGGTAATTGAGGAAAGACGATAAAAAAAGCAATGAACGGAATGAATGAAGAGAGAGAGAGAGAGAGAGAGAGAGAGAGAGAGAGAGAGAGAGAGAGAGAGAGAGAGAGAGAGAGAGAGAGAGAGAGAGAGAGAGAGAGAATAAATAAAAACTGTAGGAATATGAGATACAAAATAATGTAAAATTAATACTCACTCAATTTCCCAAAATGACGAAGTAAATATGTAAAGGCCTCAAAAAAGGTCATTTAACAGGAAACAAAATTGAGATAATGGTCTCTATGCTCTTGAATGACACTTAATTAATAATAAGTAAAAAACAACAGATTATTATTATTATTATTATTATTATTATTATTATTATTATTACATCTTAAGCTATAACTTTAGTTGGAAAAGAAAGATGCTTTAAGCCCGAGGACTCCAATAGGGAAAATAGCCTAGTGAGGCAAGGAAATAAGGAAATAAACTACCAGAGAAGTAATTAGCAATCAAAATAAAACATTTCAAGAACAGTAACAATAATGAAACAAATATTTCATATATAAACTATTAAAACTTCAAAAGAAAAAAAAATCCAAGAGGAAGAGAAATAAGATAAACTAGTGTGCCTGAGTGTACCCTCAAGCAAGATATTGTTTAGAGAATATTGCCATAACTGTATTGAATAGGTCATAGAAATGTAGAACTAAGATGGGTCGAAGAAGTGACTTTATTGTAAATACAAAGTTATAAGATTCCGTTAAATAAGGTAGCTTCAGTAATACAAATTCTACCTTTAAAAGTAATAGGTTGGCCAAGACACCAGCCACCCGTTGAGATACTACCACTAGAGAATTATAGGGTCCCTTTACGGGAAAAACCGTACTACATTGGATCCTTGTTTCTGGTTAAGGTTCACTTTTCCTTTGCCTACACATACACTGAATAGTCTGGCTTATTCTTTACAGATTCTCCTCTGTCCCCATACGCCTGACAACACTGAGATAATCAAACAATTCTTCTTCACCAAAGTGATTAACTACTGCACTATAATTATAAAGTGGCTACTTTCCTCTTGTTAAGGATAGAAGAGACTCTTTAGCTATGGTAAGCAGCTCTTCTAGGAGAAGAACACTTCAAAATTAAACCATTGTTCTCTAGTCATGGGTAGTGCCATAGCCTCTGTTCCATGGTCTTCCACTGTTTTGAGTTAGAGTTGTCTTGCTAGAGGGCACACTATTCTATCTTATTTCTCTTCCTCTTGTTTTGTTAAAGTTTTTATAGTTTATATACGAAATATCTATTCTAATGTTATTCAACTCGAAATATTTTATTTTTCTTGATTTCCTTTCTTCACTGGGCTATTTTCCCTGTTGGAGCCCTTGGGTTTATAGCATTCGGCTTTTCCAACTAGAGTTGTAGCTTAGCAAGTAATAATAATAATAATAATAATAATAATAATAATAATAATAATAATTCAAAATGATGCAAAACCTAATTGTTAAATAGTTTTAAATATAGTCAACAGAAGACTTGTCTTTTAGCGATCTCATTTTTTTTTTTCGTGTGTGTATTCATCAACATCTGGGTTATTATGGTAAGATAAGTGTGACCGTTCTCA
>NC_090757.1:3687203-3714703 GCF_036898095.1 Palaemon carinicauda
GTCTGTCACAAGGAATAGTCCCGTATCAACTTGAGGAGAAGATTCTAGGGAATTAAAACGTCAATGACGAGAGAGAGAGAGAGAGAGAGAGAGAGAGAGAGAGAGAGAGAGAGAGAGAGAGAGAGAGAGAGAGAGAGAGAGAGTTTTCAAACAATCGTAGGGAGTTGCAATGTAATATATAATAAATAAACAAAATGTTATTATTGATCAGCTCGTCTAAGATTTGTTCTTCCCGTTAAAGAGATTTTGGTTACTGAGAAAAACAAGGAATTGAGTCACAAAAAGCTAGCGAAATACCATCAGTTAAATGAATCAGAATAACCAGAAACAGAAGATAATTTCAATAATTGGAAATAAAGATAAAAAATGAATTTCTGCTTCAAATAAAAAAATCAAAGTATGCGGGATTAATTGCCTTTGACATAGTTATATACTTCACTTTCAACCAGCAATTATTTCAGCAATGTTCACTTACATAAGGGATTAAACTTAACATATTATTATTATTATTATTATTATTATTATTAGCTGCAACCCTAGTTGGAACTTCAAAAATTCAAAGTTGGAGCAAATGTTTTCATGTTGACCAGGCTGACATGAGTCTTTTTATAGTTTATATATGACATATCTGTTTTTGACGTTGTTAATAGTTTATATAGGACATATCTGTTTTGACGTTGTTATTGTTTTTAGAATGATTTATTGTTAATTTATTCTCATCATTGATTTATTTCCTTATTTCCTTTCCTCACTGAGCTATTTTTCCCTATTGGAGCCCTTCGGCTTATAGCATCTTGCTTTTCCAACTTGGGTTGTAGCTTGGCTAGTAATGATAATAATAATGATAATAATAATAATAAAAGCTAGATGCTATAAGGGCTCCAATACGGAAAAATAGCCTAGTGAGGAAAGGATAAAAGGAAATATATAAACTATATGAGAAAAAATTAACAATAATATATAATAAAAAAAAGTAACAGCATCAAAACAGATATGCCATATATAAACTATAAGACTTATGTCAGCCTGTTCAACATAAAAACACTTGCTGCAACTTTGAACTTTTAAAGTTCTATAGCTTCAAGAAATTTGTATTCAATTATTCCCACAAATTATCAATATGCAATAATTAAAACGATTGGCAAAATGACATAATACGCTTCTTAAAAGTACGTGATTAAATTCCATTTCTATGATATTTAAAAATAATTTATAGGATTTACAAAGATACTTTATTTTTCATAATCCTCTTTCAAACTCATTTCCACCCATTGGTATAATATAACCCAAGTAAACGCAGTTAGGAATAAAATACAAATGAATCGTTTTTAATTTACTATTTCCAATTCCCTGGAAACAGAAAATTACATCTCGAATGTAATGCTGTGTACATAAAGGAAAATTAGAAGGAAACAGATATCCGAAAGCAAAATAACGCTTAAAGGAAAAATGTAATTTCTATGAAGTTTAATGGCACATAAAACCAGTGACTTGCTTGAGAAAACAGTAAGCAATTCAATAACAAATGCAGGTATTACTCAAGAATGTTGAATACGCAAAATATTTCTGTATGAAATTAGATATAAACTAGTGGGGCACTCAGTAGAGCGCAGACCTCCGCCGCAGCAGCTTCTTTCTCGACCTTCTGCTGGGCCTTGACCTTGACCTTTGACCTTAACATGTATTATTTGGTGTGGATTTTCATACACTCAAATATGAACCAAGTTTGAAGTATCTGTGACAACGATGTTTAAAACTTATGGTTTACTACGAGAATTGGACATTTTGCTTGACCGTGACCTTCGATTTTGACCTTGCTTCCAAAATTTAATCATTTCCAGTTTTTTACATAACAGTTAATCGCGCTATTGTTTCATTACTCTTCGATGAAAATTGTGGTCAGGAAGCTGTTTACAAACAAACACGCACACAAACACAACCTCCTTACAACTTCTTTGGCGCAGGTAAAAATAAATAGAGAGAACATAACTTGTACATAAACAAGGAGAAATTAGAAGTGTATGGCATACAACTGCTAAATCGTTTCTTTGGCCAGATGTACACGAAATTTTAAGCTTTATTAATCAGTCTAACATTAAAAAATTCGCTTTAAATAAATTAGTAAACATATAAATCTATTTCATGGAATTTTAACCTTTATTAATAGGCTAAAATAGTGAACTCGTTTCAATTAGATAAGAAACAGATATGAATCTATTATATGCAGATTGCTTCAGAATCTTCGCTATGACCCTTTATATTCTGATATATAACATTTTTTTAAAGCCAAAGGTTAAGCACTTCATCGTTAAACCCCACCTAACATCTTTTTATTCCATTTCTATTTGTTCTCCTCAGTTCTTCGCACTTGATAGAGATCCAACGCATCTGAACGATTTTTTTTTATGGAAGAAATCGGATTAATCAAAACTAGGAACACTTCATATCAGGTCTATTATCTGTTGTTCATCTTTTTTTCTGACAAACTTCTTTTGGACTTTCTTAATGGATTTTTTCTTTCTTTTTACCTGCAAGCCCTTCAGGCATGAGTCATTAAATCCCGTACACGTAATAGGACGTATAATCTATCAATAATGTTTGGAAAATTTTCGAAATTACGTGAATACTATATGGTATATGTTTATACATATATACGCATGTATACATACATACATATATATATATATATGTACATATGTATATATATACACATATATATGTATATATACATACATACATATATATATATATATATATATATATATATATATATATATATATATATATATATATATATATATATATATATATACAGTATATGTATATATTCTGTATATATAAGATAGATATATATATATATATATATATATATATATATATATATATATATATTCATACATACATATATATTCATATATATACGTATGTATATATACATATATGTGTGTGTTTCTGTGTGTGTTTATATATGAATGTGATTTATAGAAAGCAGGCCCTTGAAATAAAATTAATGTATAAAAATCGTTCATTTAGAGCGACTACTTCATCCCTAACAACTAAGATATGTCCAAGATGGTAGGCGACCGAAGTATCTATACACAGTTGGATAATCAGTGATAGAATAATTTATCTGGCAGTGTTAAAGATGATGGTTATCCTTCTTGCACTTAGGTGGGAAGGGTCAAGAAGGCGTTCTTCATTGGTCAACCCTAGGAGGAGACAACCCGCCCCCACCTCGTTCGTTAAACTCAAAGGTGGGTAGCAAGATGGGTAGTGTACCGCATGCGTATCACACGCTCGCACACTATAATGGTGTATATATATATATATAGCCTATATATATATATATATATATATATATATATATATATATATATATATATATATATATATATATATATATATTGTCGTCATTGCTATCATCTCGCACTGATAACTTGTTTCTGCTCATATGTCCTGGTATCAATCTGTTTGAATTTTCCTGACCTTCTTTCACTGAAACTATTTAAGGGTTTAAAGGCCACTCATGAATGGGAGGGGCAAGGGACAGAGACTTATCCTTATCGAGCAGGACAATGCTTTAAAGACTGACCATATACACATATGATTAGCATCCAAGACCCCTCTCCACCCAAGCTAGGACCAAGGAGGGCCAGGCAATGGCTGCTGATGACACGGCAGATAGACCTATAAGCTCCCCAAACCTCCCATCCTTAGCTCATAATGATGGAGAGGTTGCTGTGACCAAAGGAACTAATGAGTTTGAGCGGGACTCTCACCCCAGTCTGGCGATCACCAGGCAGGGACGTTACCACATCGGCCACCACAACCCTGTTGCTATAAAAGCTCGCTGTCTGCTGAAATGATGTTAGTTGCAATTACCCAATCTTTCAGTTACCACTTAACTGGTGTATCTGCACAATAGATTCATTGAAACAATTGCTTGACATTAGTGTTAAATATCAAATCAACAAAGGAATTGCAATCTATTTTCAAAGGTCCACTGACAGGTTCTTACTATCAGTCTGATTGATGATGGCATATTTGAAAATTTCCTTATTATACAGACTGCTACTTTTGACAAATTTCTTGGGTCGCAGGACTTTAGTCTCACGTATTTATAAGTATCCCAAATGGAATCTTTATTGAAATCAATGTAAGATATTTTGAAAAAAAAAAAAAAAAAAAAAAAAAAAAAAACAGAATACGCTTCTTTCTTATTTAAATATTCCTTGATTAGATAACTATTGATAGATTTTGCATAATGGAAAACAATCTGATTGTTAGGGTTTAGAGGTTCATTAACTTTTCTGATTTCATGATAAGAGAGTTCCATTTATCGCTATATTCTATTTGTTTCTTATATAATAGTCCCTTTATACATTAATGGGGAATACCTTAAATACTTAAAATTTGCAGATGACATAGTTCTATTTAGTGAATCATGGGAAGAACTGAGAAAGATGATAGAAAATTTGAAAAGAGAAAGCAGAAATTTAGGACTGATAATGAACATGAGCAAAACTAAGATAATGTTCAATGAAAATGCAAACAACAAATAAGGGTTATGGACGAACCTCTAGAGATTGTTAATGAATAGACGTACTTAGAACAGACAGTACAGTGAGTGTTTCCCCAGGTCATGAAACAGAAATTAAAAGTAATTGGTAAAAAAATGACATTATGGAAAGTAAAATGCCACATTTTCTAAAAAAAAAAGTAGTTAATGAGATGGCTTCAAATTTCTGATCTATGAGTTAATACCTATACATAAAAAACTTGAAGCCTTACTAAAGCATTAGAACATAAGCTAGTTACAACTCAAAGAGCTATGGAAAAAAACAATGATGGGAATAACACCAAGAGACAGAAAAAGAGTGACATAGATACAAGAACAAACTAAAGAAAAGGATATTCTAATATCATGTAAGAAAAAGAAATGGACATGGATAGGACATATAATGAGAATGACAGATAATATAATAACAGTGTGTCGAGCCAAGAGTAATTTGTGACTCAAAAGTGGGATGAAAGCAACTGAGTACCTTATTAAAGACACATCGGGTATATACATACACTAGGTCCACGCAAGGTCACAAAATACAACATGCTATTTCCTGTCGAACTGGCAACCGGTTCTGTTAACAGTTAACAATGAGAAATAGGCAGACAGGTTCATACAAGTCGCTGTCAGTGCGAGGGGAGAGCGAAGATACAAAGGATAGTATATACAAAAAAGAGAAATGTCGTTACTATGTACGATCATGTGACACACGGGTGGTACATGGCTCTCCCCCCCTAAAAATAACATACTGTACATGCTAAATAGGGCGCCCTGATCTAGAGAAGCAAACTGTAGGCAGGTCATCTGACAGGAGATAAGCAGGTTTTAGACAATCAATGGAGACCCAGTCTTCTTTGCCACGAATGTTTAGTAGGAATGCTTTCGGACTGTGGCGGGTCACAAGGAAAGGGCCCGTGTAAGGAGGCGTTAGCGGTGACTTGCTAGTGTCATTGCGCAGGAAGACGTGCGTTGCAGATTACAAGTCTGTCGGTATGCGATGCTTCGCTGGGGACTTGTAAGTCTGGTGGCATGGAGTAAATTTTCCCATGATGTGACATATGAGCTGGAGATCGTTGTCGGAGGTTGCAGAAGGAAAAAATTCGACAGGGACGACCAACAGGTCGCCATACACCATTTCGGCTGCTGAGACATCCAAGCCTTCTTTAGGTGTGGTCCTCAGTCCCAGGAGGACCCAGGGAAGCTGAGTAAAACAGTTGGAGTCCATGCAGCGGGACATCAAAGCTGCTTTGAGTGTGCAATGAAAACGTTCAACCATTCCATTGGCAGCGGGGTTGTAGGCAGTTGTCTGATGTAGGGTGATGCCCAGGAGATTCGCTAATGATGTCCACAATTGAGAGGTGAAAGTGGTACCCCTGTCAGAAGTAATATGCTCAGGGATACCGAATCTTGCTATCCATCCCGAGAGCAAGACAGATGTACATGAGGTGGACGTTGCAGTTTCCATGGGAATGGCTTCAGGCCAATAAGTGGAGCGGTCGATGACGGTAAACAGGTAACGATGTCATTGTGATGTGGGTAGGGGGCCTACAACGTCAACGTGAATGTGGGGGAAACGAAGCTGAGTTTGAGGAAAGGTGCCCACGCCTGAATCCATGTGTTGATGTACTTTGGAAGTTTGGCAAGAAGTACAGGCACGGATCCAATCCTTAGTATCCTTAGTAATGCCGTGCCAAATGAACTTCATCTTCAGCAGCTGTGTGCAGTAGAACGGCACAAGGGATGTGAAAGGCCATGAATGAAATCTAATACCTGTCGGCACTTGGGAGCAGGAATCCACGGTCACGGTCTACCAGTACTGACATCACAGAGGAGGGTGGTGTTGGAGTCGTCAAGAGGAGACATCTTCCCAATGGAGGGATGTACAGGATGTCCTACATGCTTGATACTCTGGATCCTGCCATTGGGCTTCAGCCAAGGCGTTGCAATCCAATCTCAGTTGAACCGCAGCCAACGTGTTTCTTGACAGGGCATCAGCAACGGGATTCATTTTCCCAGGGACCGGTTGAAGGGTACAATTGTATTCAGCCACGGCGGAGAGATGTCAACGTTGACGGGCGGACCAGGCGTCAGACTGTCGAGTGAAGGCATGCACCAGAGGCATGCGGTCTGTGCGAATGACGAAGGGCATACCTTCTAAGAAATGGCGAAAGTGACACACGGCCAAGTGCACCGCCAGCAATTCGCGATCAAAGGTAGAATAACCCGATTCTGCCTTGAACAGTTTTCTGCTGAAAAAGGCCAATGGGCGGGGTGAGCCGTTGACCACCTGTTCGAGTACAGCACCAATAGCGACATCGCTGGCATCGGTGGAGAGAAGGAGAGGACAGGAAACGTGAGAGCAGCAGCGGCGGTTGATAGGGCATTCTTTGCGTTGCAGAAGGCAGCTTCTTGAAGGGGACCCCACTTCAGGTCTTTTGGCTCGCCCTTGAGGGAGGTGTAGAGAGGAGCAAGAGTGGCAGCAATGGCTGGCAGAAAATGGTGATAATAGTTGATCATGCCCAAGAATTCCTGCAGTGCTTTGACGGTTGAGGACGTGGGGAAGTTCTGAACGGATGCTACCTTCTCAGGGAGGGGATGGACTCCTTCAGGTATGATGCGGTGCCGTAAGAACGACACTTCATTGGCGCCAAAGGTACACTAGTCATACCGGATTACAAGGCCGTTTTGTTGTAGGCAGTCAAGCACGATGCGCAGGTGACGGAGGTGTTCCTCTTTTGAGGAAGAGAACACAAGTATGTCGTCCACGTAACATACACAGAAGGGGAGGTCCCCTAAGATGCCATTCATGAGACGTTGAAAAGTGGCCCTAGCATTACGAAGGCCAAAACAGGAGTAATTGAAGGTGTATGTACTAAAGGGAGTGGTAATGGGGGTCTTGGGGATGTCTTCTGGGTTCAGAGGCACCTGATAATACCCCTTCAAGAGATCGAGGGTGGAGAAAACCTTCACTTTGTGCAGGTAGGAGGGTACGTCGGCGATGTTTGGGAGGGGGTAGTGATCCGGTTCTGTTTGCATGTTCAGGCACCTGTAATCCCCACATAGACGGAGGGAGCCGTCTTTCTTCAGGACGATGTGTAAAGGTGACGACCATGGGCTGGAGGCCTTTTGGAAAAGGCCCATTTCTTCCATTTCGGCAAACGTCTGTTTGGCGACTGCCAATCGATCTGTGGTCAGACGTCGTGTGCTGATGTGGAGAGCGAGGTTGAAGGGGGTGGGCTGAAGAGGTGTCGACAAGTATGAGTATGCGTTGACCAGAAGGTGGAAATGAGAGAGGAAAGCCGCTCCGAGGATTGGCAATGTGACATCAGCAACGAGAAACTTTCAATTAAATTTGCCATTTCTAAACAATAATGTGAGGTTCTCGTAATCATAGGTGGATATCGCATATCCGTTGGCAGCTACCAGGCTGATGTCGGCTGACTTAGACAGACTAAGTTGTGTCCTGAAGAGTTCCCTTGGCTAAAGAGAACGACAAGCACCCGTGTCTACCAAAAATCGCACGCCAATTTCTGCATCATGTAAAAAGAAAAGATTAGAAACACGGGAGGCCACCGCCACGAGCGATGGCCTACTTACACGTTTTTTTGGCCACTGATAACCCTTGGCACATTTCTTCGCGGCAGCCCCGAATCTGGAGTGGTAGTAGCAAATCTATGGCCAATGGGCGGCAGTAAGTGGCTGTAGAAGTCATTGGTTGGGGTACGAGCGAGTGGTGGGTGATGGGTGGCTTTGCTGCCGCTCCAGCACGTCACGGGGAAGGCGTGTGTGTCCTACGGCATTCACGTCAGCTTTGGTTGACGTTGAATAGGTGTCTTCTTCGTCAGGAGTGGAGGCGTTGATGGAGGTCTTGAAGGTCGTGAAGTGGCTGTCCATAGGGGCGTAGGCTTTGGTCATCAAGTCCTTTATGGATAAACTAACGACACTGGGTATGGCACAGCGTACAGGTTCGGGTAAACGGCGTACCCAAAGGGCAAGAAGTAGGTTCACCTAACGAGGAGAGCCATCTACGGCAGATTGCAGGCGAGCGATACTGGTCATTTACCTGAGGGCGAGTGAAGCCCTTTGGTCCCCCAAAATTTGTTGAGAGAGCTGAAAAAGCTTTGCTGGTGATGGCGAGTACTGCTGCAGAAGGTATGTTTTGAGGGCGTCATACGCTATTGGAGTGTTTCCTTGTTCACAAAGCCAGTCGGAGATTTCCAGGAAGGTGTCCTCGGGTATTGGCACGAGAACATAATCTGCTTTGCAAGTTGAGCGAGTCACTCCCTTGATGCGGAACTGGACTTCTGAGCCCTGAAACCAAGCAAACGCCTCTCTGCTGGCGAACGACGAAGTTTCAGTGGGCTGGCCATAGTAACAGTGAGGGGGGGGGGGGGGGGGAAGGTGGAAGGAGTGAGTCGACTTCCGGGGTTACTAATGTGACGAGCCAAGAGTAGGTTGTGACTCAAAAGTGGAATGAAAGCAACTGAGTACTTTATTAAAGTAACAATTAAAGACACATCGGGTATATATACATACTAGGTCCCGGCAAGAAGGTCACAAAATTACAACATGCTATTTCTTGTCCAACCGGCAACCTGGTTCTGTTAACAGTTAACAATGAGAAATAGGCAGACCGGTTCATGCAAGTCGCTGTCAGTGCGAGGGGAGAGCAAAGATACAAAGGATAGTATATATAAAAAAAGAGAAATGTCGTTACTATATACAATCTTGTGACACACGGGTGGTACAACAGTATAGGTCACTAGGAATTGCAAACGAAGCATAAGAAGGAAGAGAAGACGATGGATTTAATGGGCTAAGAAAATCTGCGGGTGTGGATTTGCAAAGAAAAATCATTAACAGATACAAGTGGAAGGACATGTCTGAGTCATTTGTCCTGCAGTGGACTAGGAACACCTATTGTTGATGATGATGAATACGAATATATATACATATATATATATATATATATATATATATATATATATATATATATATATATATATATATATATATATATATATATATATATATGTATATATATATATATATATATATATATATATATATATATATATATATATATATATAGATATATATATATATATATATATATATATATATATATATATATATATATATATATATATAGTATATATAAATATAAAAATATATAAATATATATATATATATATATATATATATATATATATATATATATATATATATAGTATATATAAATATAAAAATATATAAATATATATATATATATATATTATATATATATATATATATATATATATAATATAATATATATATATATATATATATATATATATATATATATATATATATATATATATATATATATAGTATATATAAATATAAAATATATATATATATATATATATATATATATATATATATATATATATATATATATATATATATATATATATATATATATATATACATACAACACATCAATAGCTAAAACAAATCCCAGAACTGCCATAGATAATCAAATCTTTCGGTTGGGAATAAAGACTGTTCTTGGATAGAGCAGGACAGAGCAGCTGCAATACTATGTGTAGCCGGCTGTCTGTCTAGTCTACATACTACGGATCTTCCCTCGTTGGCTTTGATGATGCGAGGTTATCTGGTTCTGCGAAGCTATCAGGCCATCCATATTCATATATCCGCACGATCAAACAATTTCAACAGGTCATCATGACTGTGCAACTAGGTATTCTAGGATCGATATATGCCAGTTCTGCAATGAACGTTTGTTTCGTTAGAGTTCTCTTGCTTGGGTGGGGGGGGGGGGTTTACATGCAAGCACACTATTCTATCTTGTTTCTCTTCCTCTTGTTTATAGTTTATATATGAAAGATTTATTTTAATGTTGTTATTGTTCTTAAACTTCTCTTGCAGTTTTTCCTTATTCCATTTTCTCAGAGAGCAATTTTCTTTGTTGGAGCCCTTGGGATTATAGCATCCTGCTTTTCCAACTTGGGATGTAGCATAGCAAGTAGTAATAATAATAATAATAATAATAATAATAATAATAATAATAATAATAATAACAAATGATTGTACTGATAAATATGAGTCAGGATAAGATTCCTTATCTTTGTTAAGTATTTTCAATTCGTATTTAATTTCTATGTCGTTTTATCCATGTCAAAAAAGAACAATAAGGTGTAAAAATAATTATAGACGGAAGTAGGATCCACAGCGGACATACAATGTTCCTCATAATTAAACCAGATACCAATACTTAAAAAAGTAGTTAAAAAAATGACAGTTATTTCATAAATTTTAATCATTCTTTCAGTATACACGGCTTGTTTTAATTATCCGAAATAAGATGTCACGAAGATATCCATGTATGTAACTGAAAAGTATTTCAATCTCTTTTCACTTTAACTCAAATACATCTTATCTATTTAAAGGTTTAAAGATCGCTCATGAATGACAGAGGCAAGGGACAGTGACATTACCCTAGCAAGCAGGACAATGCCCTAGAGACTGACCATATATTATATGATCGGCGCTCAAAACCCCTCTCCACCCAAGATAGGACCAGGAAGGGTCAGGCAATGGCTGCTGATGACTCAACAGATAGACCTATAGGCTCCCCTCAACACCCCAACCTTAGCTCACAAGAATGGTAAGGTTGCAGACACTAAAGGCACTAACAAGTCTGAGCAGGACTCGAACACCCGTCTGACAATCACCAGGCAGAGACGTTACCAATCAGGCCACAACAACCCGTAGATAAATTGTTGTCGTACAGTTGACTTCATTAATTCCGTTACACTTATTGGCGAGCTAAGGAGACGTCAGTGTAATGGAATTAATAAAGCCAACTGTACATGCATACTGGTAAAACGACACCTTGTCTGATTCTGCAATTAATTTATCAACGAAGTTCATAACACAACTAAAATATAAAGAAGTAACTTGTCTTATATATGGACTATATTTACAACAATTCTCTAAGATATCTCAGTTTCTTTTATACATATCAGTTATCTCCAGTATTAGTCTTAATGAATGAATGATTTGAAGTTCTCTGGCATCCTGACATCGAAGGTCATTGACGCCGAAGGAAAATGTAGTCTTAAAAAACTACTTCAAAAGTTCAAACTTGCAGGAAATGATTTTATGTTGAACAGACTGACATAAGTCTTTCTATTTAGTTCATAGATGAAATATCTGTTTTGATGTTGTTACTGTTTTTAAAATATTTTATTTTAATTTTTCGTTACTTCTCATATCGTTTATTTATTTCCTTTCCTCATAGGGCTATTTTTCCCTGTTGGAGCCCTTAGGCTTATAGGATCTTGCTTTGCAAACTAGGGTTAGAGCTTAGCTAGTAATAATAATAATAATAATATTAATAATAATAATAATAATAATAATAATAATAATAATACTCTAAAAAATTCTATTCTTCATTTGTATATATTTTCAGATGTAGATCATTCGGTTTGTAATCTTATAACTAGACACAACGACTTGTGGTATTGCTTCAAGAACAACAACAACAACAACAACAATATCAATATTAACAACAACATGAAGATTGAAAAGTATACATTAATCTTGCTATTATAGGTATATATATATATATATATATATATATATATATATATATATATATATATATATATATATATATATTATATATATCCTTTCAGTTAGCAGTAAATATTCTTGGGATGAGGTTGTTAGTGTGTTAGCCCAATGCCCTTTTAAACACTTTGAGTACCGAAAGATACTTAACTAAATACTCAGGTTAAAAAACAGCAATACATACCTTTTTTTTACAAAACGGAACTATGTATTCTCCCTAAAATTGTATAAATTCTAGATCTCTAATGTTCCTAAACAACCACACACAAAAACAGAATGGTACACTGAGCAAAGCCTAGCACTCCCCCCAGAAGGTCTTCATAACACTATTAATAAGGAAATTACACCAACAGTTTGGCATCTAAATAGGTCCTTCTAATTCAGACGAAGTATTTGGACGTCCCCTTCTGTCTTCTAAGAACCTCTTGGGAAAGGGGATGGATTTCATTAACATCACAACAAGCCTCATCATCTCTTTGTTGTTCGACTGTTTACTTTTGATTGGTGGTTTCCTAAATTTTTCATGAGAGAATTAGATTTTTGAAAGGTTTAAAACTAAGCTGATTGCCGTTTTTTGCTTGATCATTATTAATAATGATGATGATTATGAAGTGATGAATATTAATGCAATTGATAAAAGTTAATGGTAATGGGATTAAGAATCCTACAGGTTACTGAGTTAAGAATTATACAGGTTATTGAGCTCAGAATCCTACAGGTTACTGAGCTCAGAATCCTACAGGTTACTGAGTTAAGAACCCTACAGGTTACTGAGTTCAAAATCCTACAGATTACAGAGTTCAGAATCCTACAGGTTACTGAGAATAGGCATAGACCTCTGGGCATCACTTATGGTACGAATGAACTTCATAAACTAGGAATTTCAAAACCAAGAACAGAAATCCTTAAATTACACGAATAACATTAAAGATACATTATAAAAGGATTGAGAGGCTACAACGAAAATTCCATTGCAAACTATATAATCATGTGGGTGGAGGTCAGGTAAATATTTTCCTTACTATTGATCAAATTTAAAGAAAGATAGTACATAAATAGCTTATATGAAGCTTAAAGATAGCAGGATAAATGTGTAGCAGAATGTTGCAAAACTGGGTAAAAGTGTAGCCGAAGGTGACAAAACTGATTAAAAGTGTAGCAAAAGGTTACAAAACTGGGTAATAGTGTAGCCGAAGGTGACAAAACTGGGTAATAGTGTAGCCAAAGGTGACAAAACTGATTAAAAGTGTAGCAAAAGGTTACAAAACTGAGTAAGTGTAGCTGAACGTGACAAAACTGGGTAAAAGTGTAGCCGAAGGTGACAAAACTGATTAAAAGTGTAGCAAAAGCTTACAAAACTGGGTAATAGTGTAGCCGAAGGTGACAAAACTGATTAAAAGTGTAGCAAAAGGTTACAAAACTGGGTAATAGTGTAGCCGAAGGTGACAAAACTGGGTAAAAGTGTAGCCGAAGGTGACAAAACTGATTAAAAGTGTAGCAAAAGGTTACAAAACTGGGTAATAGTGTAGTTGAAGGTGACAAAACTGGATAAAAGTGTAGCCGAAGGTGACAAAACTGATTAAAAGTGTAGCAAAAGGTTACAAAACTGGGTAATAATGTAGCCGAAGGTGACAAAACTGAATAAAAGTGTAGCAAAAGGTTACGAAACTGGGTAAGTGTAGCCGAACGTAACAAAATTGGGTAATAGTGTAGCCGAAGATGACAGTAGCCAAAGGTGAAAAAATTGATTAAAAGTGTAGCAAAAGGTTACAAAACTGGGTAATAGTGTAGCCGAATGTGACAAAACTGGATAAAGTGTAGCCGAAAGTGACAAAACTAATTAAAAGTGTAGCAAAAGGTTACAAAACTGGGTAATAGTGTAGCCGAAGGTGACAAAACTGGGTAAAAGTGTAGCCAAAGGTGACAAAACTGATTAAAAGTGTAGCAAAAGCTTACAAAACTGGGTAATAGTGTAGCCGAAGGTGACAAAACTGGGTAAAAGTGTAGCCGAAAATGACAAAACTGATTAAAAGTGTAGCAAAAGGTTACAAAACTAGGTAATAGTGAAGCCGAAGATGACAAAACTGGGTAAAACTAGAATGTTACAAAACTGGGTATAGGTGTAGCAGAGACTTACCAGACAGGGTAAAAGTGTAGCCGAAGGTGACAAAACTGATTAAAAGTGTAGCAAAAGCTTACAAAACTGGGTAATAGTGTAGCCGAAGGTGACAAAACTGATTAAAAGTGTAGCAAAAGGGTACAAAACTGGGTAAGTGTAGCCGAAGGTGACAAAACTAATTAAAAGTGTAGCCGAAGGTGACAAAACTGATTAAAAGAGTAGCAAAAGCTTACAAAACTGGGTAATAGTGTAGCCGTAGGTGTCAAAACTGATTAAAAGTGTAGCAAAAGGTTACAAAACTGGGTAATAGTGTAGCCGAAGGTGACAAAACTGGGTAATAGTGTAGCCGAAAGTGACAAAACTGATTAAAAGTGTAGCAAAAGCTTACAAAACTGGGTAATAGTGTAGCCGAAGGTGACAAAACTGGGTAATAGTGTAGCCGAAGGTGACAAAACTGATTAAAAGTGTAGCAAAAGGTTACAAAACTGAGTAAGTGTAGCTGAACGTGACAAAACTGGGTAAAAGTGTAGCCTAAGGTTACAAAACTGATTAAAAGTGTAGCAAAAGCTTACAAAACTGGGTAATAGTGTAGCCAAAGGTGACAAAACTGATTAAAAGTGTAGCAAAAGCTTACAAAACTGGGTAATAGTGTAGCCGAAGGTGACAAAACTGATTAAAAGTGTAGCAAAAGGTTACAAAACTGGGTAAGTGTAGCCGAAGGTGACAAAACTAATTAAAAGTGTAGCCGAAGGTGACAAAACTGATTAAAAGTGTAGCAAAAGCTTACAAAACTGGGTAATAGTATAGTCAAAGGTGACAAAACTGATTAAAAGTGTAGCAAAAGCTTACAAAACTGGGTAATAGTGTAGCCAAAGGTGACAAA
Source organism: Palaemon carinicauda (assembly GCF_036898095.1). NCBI lineage: Eukaryota > Metazoa > Arthropoda > Malacostraca > Decapoda > Palaemonidae > Palaemon > Palaemon carinicauda. Next base: position 3,702,411 of record NC_090757.1, read on the forward strand.
ACTGATTAAAAGTGTAGCAAAAGCTTACAAAACTGGGTAATAGTGTAGCCGAAGGTGACAAAACTGATTAAAAGTGTAGCAAAAGGTTACAAAACTGGGTAAGTGTAGCCGAAGGTGACAAAACTAATTAAAAGTGTAGCTGAAGGTGACAAAACTGATTAAAAGTGTAGCAAAAGCTTACAAAACTGGGTAATAGTGTAGCCGAAGGTGTCAAAACTGATTAAAAGTGTAGCAAAAGCTTACAAAACTGGGTAATAGTGTAGCCGAAGGTGACAAAACTGGGTAATAGTGTAGCCGAAGGTGACAAAACTGATTAAAAGTGTAGCAAAAGCTTACAAAACTGGGTAATAGTGTAGCCGAAGGTGACAAAACTGGGTAATAGTGTAGCCGAAGGTGACAAAACTGATTAAAAGTGTAGCAAAAGGTTACAAAACTGAGTAAGTGTAGCTGAACGTGACAAAACTGGGTAAAAGTGTCGCCGAAGGTGACAAAACTGATTAAAAGTGTAGCAAAAGCTTATAAAACTGGGTAATAGTGTAGCCAAAGGTGACAAAACTGATTAAAAGTGTAGCAAAAGCTTACAAAACTGGGTAATAGAGTAGCTGAAGGTGACAAAACTGATTAAAAGTGTAGCAAAAGGTTACAAAACTGGGTAATAGTGTAGCCGAAGGTGACAAAACTGATTAAAAGTGTAGCAAAAGGTTACAAAACTGAGTAAGTGTAGCTGAACATGACAAAACTGGGTAAAAGTGTAGCCAAAGGTGACAAAACTGATTAAAAGTGTAGCAAAAGGTTACAAAACTGGGTAAGTGTAGCCGAAGGTGACAAAACTAATTAAAAGTGTAGCCGAAGGTGACAAAACTGATTAAAAGTGTAGCAAAAGCTTACAAAACTGGGTAATTGTGTAGCCGAAGGTGACAAAACTAATTAAAAGTGTAGCAAAAATGTTACAAAACTGGGTAATAGTGTAGCCGAAGGTGACAAAACTGGGTAATAGTATAGCCGAAGGTGACAAAACTGATTAAAAGTGTAGCAAAAGCTTACAAAACTGGGTAATAGTGTAGCTGAAGGTGACAAAACTGGGTAATAGTGTAGCCGAAGGTGACAAAACTGATAAAAAGTGTAGCAAGTTACAAAACTGAGTAAGTGTAGCTGAACGTGACAAAACTGGGTAAAAGTATAGCCGAAGGTGACAAAACTGATTAAAAGTGTAGCAAAAGCTTACAAAACTTGTTAATAGTGTAGCCAAAGGTGACAAAACTGATTAAAAGTGTAGCAAAAGCTTACAAAACTGGGTAATAGTGTAGCCGAAGGTGACAAAACTGATTAAGAGTGTAGAAAAAGCTTACAAAACTGGGTAATAGTGTAGCCGAAGGTGACAAAACTGATTAAGAGTGTAGAAAAAGCTTACAAAACTGGGTAATAGTGTAGCCGAAGGTGACAAAACTGATTAAAAGTGTAGAAAAAGCTTACAAAACTGGGTAATAGTGTAGCCGAAGGTGACAAAACTGATTAAAAGTGTAGAAAAAGCTTACAAAACTGGGTAATAGTGTAGCCAAAGGTGACAAAACTGATTAAAAGTGTAGAAAAAGCTTACAAAACTGGGTAATAGTGTAGCCGAAGGTAACAAAACTGATTAAAAGTGTAGCAAAAGATTACAAAACTGAGTAAGTGTAGCTGAACGTGACAAAACTGGGTAAAAGTGTAGCCGAAGGTGACAAAACTGATTAAATGTGTAGCAAAAGGTTACAAAACTGGGTAAGTGTAGCTGAACGTGACAAAACTGGGTAAAAGTGTAGCCGAAGGTGACAAAACTGATTAAAAGTGTAGCAAAAGCTTACAAAACTGAGTAAGTGTAGCTGAACGTGACAAAACTGGGTAAAAGTGTAGCCGAAGGTGACAAAACTGATTAAAAGTGTAGCAAAAGGTTACAAAACTGAGTAAGTGTAGCTGAACGTGACAAAACTGGGTAAAAGTGTAGCCGAAGGTGACAAAACTGATTAAAAGTGTAGCAAAAGGTTACAAAACTGAGTAAGTGTAGCTGAACGTGACAAAACTGGGTAAAAGTGTAGCCGAAGGTGACAAAACTGATTAAAAGTGTAGCAAAAGGTTACAAAACTGAGTAAGTGTAGCTGAACGTGACAAAACTGGGTAAAAGTGTAGCCGAAAGTGACAAAACTGATTAAAAGTGTAACAAAAGGTTACAAAACTAGGTAATAGTGTACCCGAAGGTGACAAAACTGGGTAAAACTGTAGCAGAAGGTTACAAAACTGGGTATAAGTGTAACAGAGGTTTACCAAACTGGGTAAAAGTGTAACAGAGAGTTACAAAACTGGGTAAAAGTGTAGCAGAAGGTTACAAAACAGGGTTAAAGTGTAACTGAAGGTTACAAAACTGGGTAAAAGTGTAGCAGAAGGTTACAAAACAGGGTGAAAGTGTAACAGAAGGTTACAAAACTGGGTAAAAATGTAGCAGAAGGTTACAAAACAGGGTGAAAGTGTAACAGAAGGTTACAAAACTGGGTAAAATTGTAGCAGAAGGTTACAAAACTGGGTAAAATTGTAGCAGAAGGTTACAAAACAGGGTGAAAGCTTAACAGAAGGTTACAAAACTGGACGCTAAATTAAGCTTAAATTGTGGACCAGGAATATTTGCGAATCATGGAATATTTCAATGGAACAAAACTGACAACTTATGAAAGCCAAAGGGGACTTCTTTCATGCCAAAATACAATGAAAATATATAAAAATACATAATGATTTTACTCACCCCAGTTCTGAAGCCACTGTCACAATTGCACACGTGGAATGGAACTGAAAAAAAAAAAACAATCCAAAATCAATGACAAATTAACTAAAAAATTCCTGTTTCAAAATGTACATGGAAACAATGTAGCACTAAGGAGTAACAAATTTAGGCATGCTATATGGAATGGAAACAATGCATGGAGAAACTGAAAGTCTTAATATGAAACATACTTCGGTTCTTCAATCAAATTTCCAAATCTTTCTGATCACTGGCCGTTGAATGGCAAAGAAACTAGAGGAGCACTCGGTAGAGCGAAGACCTCCGCCACGGAATCTTGTTTCTCGACCATTTACGCAACCTTTAACTTGACCTTTGATCTTCACATGTATCAATTGGCGTGGATTTAAATAGTAAAATATGAACCAAGTTTGAAGTCTCTGTGACAACGATGTCCAAACTTTTGGCTGATTACGTGAATCGGACATTTTGCTTGACCTTGACCTGGACCTTTGACCTTTTTGGTTTCATTACCCTACGATTAAAATTGTGGTCAGGAAGTTGTTCACAACCAAAGACACACAAATACACAAACAAGGTTTAACGTTATTTACTATATGTATAATGAATATACAGAAATAACTATCAAAATCTAAGTTTCCATAGTAGGAATTAAAGATTAGCTTTCCAGTAGATTAAAGAAATATTTGAAAGATAGAACTTATCCTATAATTGATATAATCTATATGATTTGGAGTTATATAACCATTTAGGAAGGGTACCATACTGTACAATTTCCACCTAGCTGTATAAAGATGTTAAGTGAAAAATAATACCGATGAAATTTACTACCATAACCATCTACAATTTTCACAAATAAAAAGGAAAACTAGTGTTGCTTTTCTACGCAAATATACATATATATATATATATATATATATATATATATATATATATATATATATATATATATATATATATATATATATAATGTGTGTATACACACATATATAAATATAAATAAATGGATTTTCTATTAATATTTTAACACATAAAACACACAAGGGAGAGGAACGTCAATTAAAGACCATTAAGCCTCAAAGCTCTATTTTAATAATCAAACAATGGCCTGAAGATTTATTAAGTTTCCAATCATTAGTTACTAAGATGCGAACAGCAAGTGTACTAAACTCAATTTTTTTTTTTTTTTTAATGAGGCATGTTTGCACCGACTCGCAGGAGGGTCCTTTTAGCTCGGAAAATTTTCCTAATAGCTGATTGGTTGAACACAATCATTGTAACCAATCAGCTATTAAGAAACTTTTCCGAGGTAAAAGGGCATCCCTGGAAGTCGGTGCAAATGCGCCTCATTAAAAAAAAATTGAGTATAATTCACCGGACTGATTTATTAACTCAAGGTTTCCGAATTTGGAGCGACAATATCTCCACCATTTTGAGTTTTAAAGCACTATAATCCTAATGTCATCAGTTTCTTTGGTCGCAGCAGTCTCTCCATCCTTGTGACCTAAGGATGGGTGGGGGGGGGGAAGCCTATACGTCTATCTGCTGAATCATCACCAGCCATTGCCTGGCCCTCCTTGGTCTAGGTTGGGTGGAGAGGGGCTTGGGCGCTGAACATATGCAATATGGTCAGTCTCTAGGGCATTGTCCTGATTGATAGGACAATGTTACTGTCCCTTGCCTCTGCCATTCATGAGCGGCCTTTAAACCCTTAAATGAGTAAATAATATAATCTTATTTAGGGAGTGAAAATATTCTGGGGGACAGTTATATCCCTGATTGACTTCAATGTAGCATAACGATTTTAAAGGAGACTGCACATTGCATAGCAAATCAACAGAGATATAAAGTATAAACTTCTCCTTTTGCTTTTTCACACCGAAGTTCAAAGGAGCATTTATAGTACTCAATACCTTTGCCTACACATAACTCACTGTTTCTTAAAAGCAATACTATCAAGAAGTATTCATAGAGCTATTATTATTATTATTATTATTATTATTATTATTATTATTATTACTACTACTACTACTACTACTACTACTACTACTACTACTACTACTACTACTACTACTAGAAAAAGAAATAAATAAATCATTATATATATATATATATATATATATATATATATATATATATATATATATATATATATATATATATATATATATATATGGGAAGTAACAAATAAAGAATATAAAATATCTTAAGATATGTAGCTATGGTTGAATAGATCTGTCATACATAAACTATAAAAAGATCTGCCATACATAAACTATAAAAAGACATTTAGAGTATATCAGTCTATACAACATGAAAACAATTTCTGCTATTTTGAACTCCTAAAGATAATTATTAAAGAGTAAATTAAAACTGCTTTAGGGTATTATAAAAGCTAACTAATCGGTAGAACTTGAAAAGTTCACACTTTCGACAAATATTTCTATGTTGAACAGGCTGACATAAGTCTTTCTATAATTTATATACGAAATATCTGTTTTGATGTTGTTACTGTTTTTAAAACACTTTATTTTAGTGCCCATTATTTCTTATGCCTTTTATTTATTTCCTTATTTCCTTTCGTAACTGGACTAATATTCCCTGTTGGATACCTTGGGCTTATAGCATCCTGGTATTACAACTAGAATTGTAGCTGAGCTAGTAATAATAATAATAATAATAACAACAACAACAATAATAATAATAATAACATACTAATACTACTACTACTACTACTACTACTACTACTACTACTACTACTACTACTACTACTACTAATAATAATAATAATAATAATAATAATAATCATGAACACAGGATTAGCTAATGGGTCTCAATGCAAGATGTCGTACCTTCGCCATAAATAAAACTAACGACAATTGGCAGCTGACATCAATGTCAGGAGACGTCCCGTTTTTATCACTCGAAATAAAATGGGTATTCAAGTACCCATATACCCGGACCACTTAAGAAAGGAACGGAAAAAGGTGGGGGGGGGGTAGGTGTATCTGTTTAATAACATTTGGCTTGATATGAGGGGAGCTGAAGTATGTCATAACTTAAGTCATGTTGTTGTTGTTGTTGTTGTTGTTGTTGTTGTTATAACTTCACCAATAGAGGACCTAGGCCTATAGGGCTGAGGACTATGAAGCGTGAAGTGGGAAATGATGAATGGAGATATATTGGTTTAAATGCTCAAGATAGAGACGACTGGTGGAATCTAACCGAGGTTTTTTGGGTCAATAGGCGTAGGAGGAGATGATGATGATGATGATGATGATTATTATTATTATCATTATCACTAGCTAAGCTACAACAATGTTTAGAAAAGCAAGACGCTATAAACCCGAGGGCTCCTACAGGGAAAAATTTCCCAGTGAGGAAAGGAAATAAATAAATAAATTAACTAAATGAACATTCAAAATAAAACAATTTAAGGAAAGTAACACCATTAAAATATTTTTTTATACATAAACTATAAAAACTTCAATAAAACAAGAAGAGAAATCAGATAGAATAGTGTGCCAGAGTGCACCTCAAGCAATAGAACTCTTAACCTATTTACGAACCACTTAAATTTCATCTTGCTTAATTGACTTCCTTACGCAATATAGCGTTGCATTATTATTATTATTATTATTATTATTATCATTATTATTATTATTATTATTATTATTATTATTATTATTATTAGCTAGGTACAATCCTAGTTGGAAAAGCAAGATGCTATAAGTACAAGTGAGGAAAGGAAATAAGGAAATAAATAAAAGATATAAGAAGTAATAAACCATTTAAATAAAATATTTTGAAAACATTAAAAACATAAAAGCAGATATTTCATATATAAACTATAAAAGGACACATGTCAGCCTGTTCAACATAAAAATATTTGATGCAACTTCGAAATTCTGAAGCTCTACTGATTCAACAACTATATTAATCGACGCAATCATCGTATTCAAAATACCTAATATGTGTTTATCCATGAAGTAAAACATAAATATAAAAAGCTAAACAATAGTACAAATTTTCTCATTTCCAGATCTATTCAACACTCCCCGCAGTAAATATTCATAATTGAGTGATTATCTCTAGAAGGAATTCATGGACAGAAGCAATAGTACGTTTAGTACTAGGCAAACGTTTTTTCATGAACCTAACATCCATTAGATTCGTCATCCCATTTTAACAATTTTGATAATTATTATAATTTGAATCGTCTAAATAATAATTATTTTAATGATTTTAGTAATTTCAATAATAAAAATAATATTTCTAATAATATTAATAAGTTTTGAAATTTCAATGATATACTTATTTTAGTAATTTTATAATTTCAATAATAAAAATAATAGAAAATTCTAATAATAATAATTAATTCTATAATTTCAATAATAGTAATAGTTTTGGTAACCTTAAATTTTTTTTAAGATGAACGAAAACTCCAGAGTTTTCAAAGCCATATCTGACATATATTTGAGTTCGGACAATCTTCGAGATTGAGAACGGTCACTTTGTCCCTATGATCTAAAATCAAATTGAGTTTGTGATTTAATTTATACAAAAGAGAGTCTTGTGCTATTTTGCTAGACACCTTATTGCAGGGTCCAGAGCTCAAATCTCGCTCAGGTCTGGCAGAGTCTACTGAAACATGGTTCATTTTTATAAGCTAGTGATGAGTCATTCAGTGTTAAGGTCTATACTCAATTTTTTTTTCTTTTTTTAATGAGGGCCATTTTCACCGACTCACAGCAGTGCCTTTTTGGTTCGGAAAAGTTTCCTGCTATCGGAATGGTTAGAATTATCTTCTCCTACCAATCAACGAGCAGGAAACTTTTCCAAGATAAAAGGGAACCCCTGCGAGTCGGTGCAAATCTGCCTCACTAAAAAAAATTGACTGTAGTGGCCAATCCACTCGCTTGACACTGGGAGTTCAGCTAATCGCTTGACAGTAGCAGTTCAGCTACTCGCTTGACACTAGCAGTTCAGCTATTCGCTTGACACTAGCAGTTCAGCTATTCGCTTGACACTAGCAGTTCAGCTACTCGCTTGACAGTTCAGCTACTTGCTTGACAATTTCTGAGACCGTATTCGATCCAGAACTGAAGCTCACGAGTCCGCTGAGCTATAAATGGGGGCACTGGTATATGAGGGGATCAATAAAAATGTCATGTGGATAGCCACTTCAGTCTTAAAAAATTATCTTATAACTATATACCTGAAAAAATGGACATCAAAGATTTGTAACAATATACTTAGGCAATTTAATTCAAAATGTATAATAATATACTTGAGGCAATTTCATCTAAAATGTGTAACAACATAATTGAAGAAATTACAATTTGTGTAACAATATCCTAGGTGCAATTCAACTTCAGATGTGTAAAAATATGTTAGCAGTAATTTCATATAACATTTGCCACAATATATATGGGGAAATTCCATCTAGTATGTGTCATACTTTTGCATTTTCATTTAAGATGAGTAGAAAAGTGCTTGAGGTAATGTCATGTAAGATTTATATCATTATGCTTAAAAGAAATTTTAATTAAGAGGTGGAATCATATTCTGGAAGAAATTTAATCAAAGCTGTGTAAAACTCTTTTTGAAATAATTTCATCCAAAATGAGGAAATTTCATCAAAGATATGTACCTTTATGCTTATGACAATTTCATCTAAGATTTGTAACAATGTGCTCAAGGAAATACTATTTAAGAATTGTAACTATATGCTTGAAACCATTTCCTCTAAGGGAAAAGGCATATAGCAGAATAACATTAATCATCATCGATTATTAAAAATATTCATCATTAAATAGCTGTCTGAAACAGACAATCTCATTATTTAGAAAGTTTCCTTACTCATTCAACCTTCTAACAAAGGAATTATTCCAGTGTAGTCTACAACAATAAATCCCACTGATTATTTGTCTCTTCTCCCCTCTTCGAGCTGCCACGCTTTTAATTATTCATTATTATTAATTTTCTCATTTATTATGGAACTTATTTACATTTAACTACTTTCTGTCACATTTCTTTTCATAGTCTTATTATTATTATTATTATTATTATTATCATTATTATTATTATTATTATTATTATTATTATTATTATTATTAGCTAAGCTCCCCAAGATAGATTATTTCACCAAAATTACAAATGGGCACCGCAAGGAACTAAAAGAGTTGGGAGACCCAGGCCTACATGGCTAAGGACTATGAACCGTGAAGTAGGAGATGATGAATGGAGAAGTATTGATTTAAAAGCTCAAGATAGACACGACTGATGAAATCTAACCGAGGCCCCTTTGCGTTAATAGGCGTAGGAGGAGATGATGAAGCTACAACCCTGGTTGGAAAAGTAGGATGCTATAAGCCAAAGGGCTCCGACAAGGAAAAATAGCTCAGTGAGGAAAGGAAACAGGGAAATAAATAAACAACAAGGGGAGTAATGAATAATTAAAATAAAGTATTTTAAGAACAGAGACATAAAAAAAGATCTTTCATATATAAACTATAATAAAATAAAAAAAAACAAGAGGAAGACAAATATGACAGAATAGTGTGCCCGTGCGTACCCTCTGTTGCTATAAAGAAAGCCACATCGCAGCATTGTTTGTCCCCTCTCAATATCATCCTCCTTCCTTATCTTTCTTTCTCGCTTCCTCCTACTGCCTTCTTTCTTCCCGTTAACACCTCCTCCTCCTCCTCCTCCTCCTTTCCGGCTCTTCGTCACACACGCCATGACAAATTACTTGTCATTGGCTCATCAAGCGCTTTAATTATATTTCACACTCTTTCAAATCTTTTCATGGAGTGGCGCGTCTTTATCAATTCACTTTCCCCCATTTTGCCGCTGTAAAAACCCGGCTGAATGGTGTCGCTCAATGTCCCCCATTCGAAGCGCCGCTTTTGGGGGGTGGTCTCCTGCTCCCCACTCTTCCCTCCTCCCCAACCCCTCCTTTTCAACGAATGTTCCCCCCGGAACGAACGCTTTTGTTCCTCATGCAAGTACCAATCAGCGAGCCTACGAAGCCACGACTGAACAAGAGGAGAGGGTAGGAAGGGGTGATGAGGAGGGAGGGTAAGAAGGGGAGAGGGGGGGGGGGGAGAGGGAGAGGTAATCTAGATTTGCGTTTGATGGGCGTGAAAAGGGAGGGGCACGAGTAGCTGGAGGATTTTTAAGGGCGTTTGGAATTGGGTTGAAGTATAAAGGAAGGGGGTCAGGATTCCCGGTAGGGGAGGCGGTTACTGGACCATTGGGGGGTACACAGGGGGCCCCAACACCCCACTAGGGCGAATAGGGACTTAAGACTCTATTAGCAGGAAGCCCTCATCCAAAAATATCTCTATCCCGCGAGTTTATTTATTTGGCGAATAAAAATTAGCAACGTCTGATCGCCTTCTTTATGGGGACTTCTCGCTCCTGAAGGATATGAAGTGGGGAGCCTTTTGTGTCGCGGGTGGCGAGGGTGTAAAATTGACTTCTCAGGTATCGAGTGGCGTTCTTATTCATCTAACGCCCGATGCACATGAATTCTGCGTCTTCCAAAAAGGGGGGGGGGGGTTGTCATTAGCTCGTTAGATTTTCAAAACGAGAATGCTGAGGCTTTTTGTCTGTTGAAGTGCTATGTACGCGTCGCGTATAATGGGGGAAAATTCACACATGCCAATAAGTGTGTTTAGGAGTGGAGTGGGGGAGGGAGTGGCTTAGCAGAGTACTTTTCCATACTCTTGAAGATATTTGACAATGGCGTTTTTTTTATTGTACATCGTCATCATTATTTCAATAATAATAATAATAATAATAATAATAATAATGATGATGATGATGATGATGTCTTTTATATGAAGAATACACCACAGAGGATGGACAATTCCTAAAAATTGTGCATCGAGAAATATAAAACACACACTACTTTTTTCTTAACACACACACACTAAACACACGCACAGACACACACTGTATAGGCTACTTTCTTTAACACACACACGCACACTATATGCTCTCCTTGATAGAGACTGATTCAAGGCTGTAACACATCGAAAGAATCAATAAGGTACATCACATTGAAATCGCTGAAACTTGTAGCATAATGTTAGGTTGTAGAAATATTTCGTTTTACGATGAACATTCTGGTCTCTCTACAACTATCAATAGATCGTATTATATTTAAGATACAAAAGCCCAACAAAAGGTATTTGTCTTGTGGCTGAATTATAAAGTGGTTCATAAATCAACAAACTAAGGAATAAAAAGGTCCCTTGTTATGCTATTCGCCCTAATAAATCTAAACGAAATTTATTATTGTTTACATATATTAATCACATACTTAGGAGCTCAGAACAGTTATTAAATGCCTTTCATCCTAGGGTACATTTATACACACAAGTGTTTCAAAATTGGTCAAATTTAGCCAACGTACGTTCTTCTAGTTTAGTTATTAAATCATATTCAGGCCATTCAAGCCTATTCCATTCATACAAACTTTTTTACGTAAATAATTATTGAGTTTTGAAACTATCTGTTGATCGATCAACATAATTTGTTTATAAACCATTAACCTTTAAATGAACATTAAACTCAATTCTTGCAAGCAGAGGATCTAGAAAAAAAAAAAACATTGTAATAAAAAAAACATTGAGCAGGAAGAAATGTAAAAAAAATAACATCCACGTGATAGGAAAGGACAAGGAAAATGTATTAACATATATATATATATATATATATATATATATATATATATATATATATATATATATATATATATGTATGTATATATACATATTTATATATATACGTATATATATATATATGTATATATACACATAGGCACACACACACACACACACACATATATATATATCCATCTAAATATCTAGCCGTCATTTTTGACGGATCATGTACACAAGTATTAGAATAAGCAGCTTTGACCAAAGAGACAGCTATGAATTTCTTACTTCTTTGGCCTACTATTTCGTTCCATATAACTGTTTGCTCACTTAGAATCCACCAAGAGTCTATTGGAGGGGGGGGGGGGGTCAACAGGGGAAAGAAAGCCATAAGGGTAGCATTCTCATCCCTTCCTCTCTTATCGTCTGATTTATTCAACTTATTCATCTTTCTAATGCCGTTTATAGATTCTTTCCATCTTTATTCATTTCTTAGTTATGACACGAAACGTCAACATATGTAGATCGACACATGACGTCATTGCTCTCTAGCCAATAGTCATGAGCTTGACACATGACGTCATTGCTTTCTGGCCAATAGTTACGAGCCTGATACATGACGTTATTGCTCTCTGGTTAAATTTCACGAACCTGACACATGACGTCATTGCTCTCTGGCCATTAGTCACAAGCCTGACACATGACGTCATTGCTCTCTGGCCATTAGTCACGTGCCTGACACATGACATCATTGCTCTCTGGCCATTAGTCACGAGCCTGGCACATGACGTCATTGCTCTCTGGCCAATAGTCATTAGCCTGATACATGACATCACTGCTCCCTGGTTGAAATT